>NC_057745.1:36978065-36995019 GCF_004010195.1 Chiloscyllium plagiosum
AGTTGTTCAGGGTGAGGACCAGTTCAGTCAGTCGAAGGAGGGTGTCTGTGGAAGGGTACTGGTCGTTACGGCGGGAAAGAAAGAAGCGGAGGGCTTTGAGTCCTTCGTGATGGATTATTCAGGGATTTTTCTGTCCAATGCTCCAGCAAATGTCTTGAAATATCAATGACGTGAAACAGGCTCCACTGGCATCCTGTTGGGCTATGCCCCCTCCCTGGGTATTCTCGTCAGCTTGGATTGCACACCCCTCCCCCCTGGGATCGCTGCTCCTCCACCCCCACCCCCTGCCCATGGCTGTGGCCTCAACCTTGACTTGATGTCGCCATCAAAATCAAAGCCAAACAAAGTGACAAAATTCCCTGAGCTGCACACTGTGGCCATCAAATGAAGGCTGGGCGGGCCCGAGAGCTCTGCCCAGCCTGCTCCCCACTCCTCTCACCAGAAATGGAGAGTTCTCCCTCGGTGTGAGTGACAGGCCTAGCCTTGCTGGCAGAGTGTTCCCTGGCACCTGCATGGACCTTTGGAAAGAACAGGAAAAGGATTCCTGAAGAAGGGCTCATGCCAGAAACCTCGATTCTCCTGCTCCTTGGATGCTGCCTGACCTGCTGCGCTTTTCCAGCAACACATTTTCAGCAAAGAACAGGAAAATAAGTCTTGTGAGATCTCAGGCAGATTTGCAACTTTAATCAAATCCTCATTTTATTTGGATGCATTATATAAGTTCCTCACCAGAAATTGGAGCAGTGGCCCTTGGGGAGGGGGAGAGACCAGGGGACTGTGTGTGTGTGTGTGTGTGCGCGCGCACGCGCGTGGAGGAGGGCAGCCTAGCCTGGGGTGATCTCCACACCCACAGCGAGGTTTCCTCGACACCCTACTCTGTTTCCATGAATTCCCAGTCCCGATTTCTCACAACTGCCTCTTGCTCAACTTTCTTCAAAGTTCATCACCAGAGAACCAAAGATGGAACAAGTTACAAGCTTTCCTTAGAACGGAGACAGCTGAGGGGTGAATCTGATTGAGATGTACAAAGTACTGAGGGGCACAGATAGGGAGAAACCTACCCTCTTTGCAAAGGAATCAATAATGGTGGGGGGGGAGGGGGGGGAGAGATTTAAGGTAAGGAACAAGAGGTTTCGAAGGATCCTGAAAGGGTTGTGGTTACTTGGAACTCTTTACTTGAAAGGTGGGATTCAAGAGTCAAGATTAAAATGGTGCTGGAAGGGCACAGCAGATCAGGCAGCACCCAAGGAGCAGGAAAATCGACGATTCGGGCAGGAGCCCTTCATCAGGACACATTCCTTGGATGCTGCCTGACCTGCTGTACTTTTCGAGCACCACTCTAATCTTGACTCTAATCTCCAGCATCTACAATCTTCACTTTCGCTTTCAAGAGTATTTAGATGAGCACGTGAAATGACATCACATACAAAGCTATGGGCCAAGTGCTGAAAAATATGATTCGAATAGATAGGTACTTGATGACCAATGGGGACATGATGGGCCAAAGGGTCTTTATCCATGTTGTAAAAACTCCATGACACCTTAAGCACAGGTGGGACCTGAACCCAAATATTCTAGCCTAAAGGTAGGAACACTACCACTGCACTACAAGAACCTTCCCAATGTACACATGTATCAGTTTGTTACTCCTGTAAAGCATCCTAAAGGCATTTTCCTGAAACTTCATCAGACAATGTTTGGGAGTGCAGATTCATAGCTTCTTGAAAGTAGAGTCGCAGGTAGATAGGATAGTGAAGAAGGCGTTTGGTATGCTTTCCTTTATTGGTCAGAGTATTGAGTACAAGAGTTGGGAGGTCATGTTGTGGCTGTACAAGACATTGGTTAGAACACTTTTGGAATTGTTGCGTGCAAATCTGGACTCCTTCCTATCGGAAGGATATTGTGAAACTTGAAAGGGTTTAGAAAAGATTTACAAGGATGTTGCCAGGGTTGGAAGATTTGAGTTATAGGGAGAGGTTGAATATGCTGGGGCTGTTTTCCCTGGAGCGTTACGGGCTGAAGGGTGACCTTATAGAGGTTTATAAAATTATGAGGGGCATGGGTAGTATATATAGACAAAGTCTCGTCCCTGGGATCGGGGAGTCCAGAACTAGAGGGCATAGGTTTAGGGTGAGAGGGGAAAGATATAAAAGACACCAAAGGGGCAACTTTTTCACACAGACAGTGGTACGTGTATGGAATGAGCTGCCAGAGGATGTGGTGGAGGCTGGTACAATTGCAAAATTTAAAAGTCATTTGGATGGGTATGTAATAGGAAGGGTTTGGAGGGATGTGGGCCGGGTGCTGGCAGGTGGGACTAGATTGGGTTGGGATATCTGGTTGGCATGGATGGGTTGGACCAAAGGGTCTGTTTCCATGCTGTACATCTCTATGAGTGTATGACTCTGTGAGTGTATGACTCTGAGGTGACCGAAAATTTGTTCAAAGGTAGGAGTTTGAAGAGCAAATTAGAGAGAGAAGTGAAGGGCTTTAGAGAGGGTTTCAGGGTTTAGAGCCGAGGTGTCTAAAGGTGATGCTACAATGGGGCAGTGCTGACAGGATGCTGACACCTCTATGTATTTCTCAAGCCTCTCACATGGATATGAAGGTATTTTCCATACCGTCTATTTCTCCATGAGCTAACCCAGTGTAGTTATCACCAACTGCAATCCTATGACCAGAAAGTGGTTCTTGACTCTGAGAATTGCGTACAGAATACTGAGAGGCCTGAAGAGACTAGACATGGAAAAGATTAGATTCCCTACAGTGTGGAAACAGGCCCTTCGACCCAACAAGTCCATACTGATCCTCTGAAGAGTAACCCACCCAGACCCATTTCCCTCTAACTAATGCACTTAACACTATGAGCAATTTAGCATGGCTAATTCACCTGACCTGCACATCTTTGGACTGTGGGAGGAAACCGGAGCACCAGGAGGAAACCCAAGCAGACACAGGGAGAATGTGCAAACTCCTCACAGCCAGTCGCCTGAGGCTGGAATCGAATCTGGGACCCTGGTGCTGTGAGGCAGCAGTGCTAACCACTGAGCCACCGTGCCACCCTTAAGATGTTTCCAGTTTTCGGAGAGACTGGGGGCCCAGGGACATGGTCTCAGATTAAATAACTGAAAACAGGAGGAACTTCTTCAGCCAGAGGTTGGTGTCTTTGTGGAACGCATTGCCACAGAGGGTTGAGGAGACCGAATCATTGAGTGGATTTGAGGCAGATAGGTTCTTGATGAGTAAAGGGATGGAGAGTCACTGGGAGAAGATGGGAGAATGACCAAATGGTGGAACAGACTTAATGGGCCGAATGGCCTCATTCTGCTCCTGTACCTCCTGGTCTCACTCAGCACGATCCCGATACTGATTACTCCTATTGTGTGTGTAATTGTCACACAGACTTAATGGGCCGAATGGCCTCATTCTGCTCCTGTACCTCCTGGTCTCACTCAGCACGATCCCGATACTGATTACTCCTATTGTGTGTGTAATTGTCACACCCGACTACCTGGTGCACACAATGAAGAGTGACCCTTGAACAAATGACAGGAGAGAGGGAGCGGGAGATGAACATGACAGCTACAGGGGAAGTACAAAGAGGCAGCGGTACCCCACAGAGAGAGAGAGGCCAGGGTTGGAGAGTCAGACGGAACCGGATTGTCAGTGGCTTAAAGACAGAGATAGACGCACAAAGCGAAAAAAAAGGGCGAGAGAGATGAGGGAAACATTGAGAGAGAGAGAGAGAGACGGGGAAAGGACTTTTATGTTGCTAGACTTGGGTGGGGGAGGTGCAGTGGTTACTATGTTGGATTCCTCTGCTCCAGGATCTAACTACAAACATTCTCACAACATTTCTAACATTTTGAAACAGTCACAGAAGGGATCGATCAGAAAGTCACAGCTGTCGGAGCAAAACCAGTGAATCTTGACAGGAAAATCTGCAGCCCCAGAAATCATCTTCACTTTTGGACAAACCTTCAACACTGAGTGGAACTCGCTACATCAGGCCCCTGTTATATTTAGCAGTTCCGTCCCAGCCAAGTTTAAACTGCCCCGGGGAATGAACTGAGAGAGATAGAGAGAGAAAAGGGCAGAGAATGGAGCTGGTAAAATCCAGTAAGGGCCAGAGAGAGCGAGCGAGTATGGAGAAGGTTGGAGATTGTGGAAGGGAACCGATGAACGGAGTTTCTGAACAATCGCCCAGTTCATGGGGGCGAGTGTCTGAAACAGAGTCTGCAGAGAGAACCGCAGATCATCCGTCAATCAAAGACGGTTCTCAGCAGACCTGGTTCCTCACTTGTTGCTCATTCGGGGGCTGTCCAGCCAGCAGTGAGGAGGTGTGGCAGCGTTCAGACAAAATGGGGGAAGGTGTAGACACTGCTGCACAGGCCACTGAGGCTGAGAGACTCTGTCGGATTTCTATAAAATAGACCCAGTTAGGCCGCACTGCATCCGTCTCGGTGTCACCGGGATGGAGAGAAAATCAATCACTTTCTGAACACCATCAGTGACTGATGAAGGAAAATGCCTGAGTGGGTATTGGCTGAGGCACAGATTGGACCTTTATCCACTTCTAGGGGACCCTCTTCAAAAACGTCTTCAATCTAATCTCAAACATTGTTCCAGTTTCTACTCAGCCTATCCTCTCCAGCTTTAATCCTTTGGAATTCGCTTACTGGTGCAACAGGTCCACAGCAGACACCATCTCCCTGAGCCTACTCTCATCCCTGGAACATCTGGGTAACAAGGATACCTACACCAGGCTCCTACTTACTGACTACAGCTCTACCTTCAATAGCATCATTCCAAACAAACTCATCTCTAACCTAGGTCTCAGCTCCCTGATCTGTAACGGAATCCTTGATTTCCTGACCCACAGACCACAATCAGTAAGAATGGGTGACAACACCTCCTCCACCGTAATCCTCAACACCAATGCAGCCCTGCACTCAGTCCCCTGCTATCCTCCTTATACATTCACCAAATTCTGCCCCAACTCCATTTGCAAGTTTGCTGATGACACTAGCATTATAGGTCATATCTCAAACAATGACACAGAGAGAATACAGGAAAAAGATCGTGTGCTTAGCAGGAGGGAAGGTAACTGGGAAGGTGATTGGTGAATGCAGGTGAGGGGGTGATGGTGAATAGGTCAATGGGGTGGGTGGTGTAGATGGATGGGAAGGAAGATGGACAGGTAAGACAGGTCAAGAGGATATTGCTGAGTTGGAGGGTTGCATCTGGGATGAGATGGGGGGAAGGGAGATGAGGAAACTGGTGAAGTCGACATTGATGCCCTGTGGTTAGGCAGAAAATGAGGTATTCTTCCACCAGTTGTCAGGTGGCTTGGATTTGGCGGTGGGGGAGGCCCAGGACCTGCAAGTCCTTGGGGTGTAAGAGGGGGAGTTGAAGTGGTCAGCCACAGGGTGGTGGGCTTTTGGGTATCTGTGTCTCAAAGACATGTCCCTCCCAGTGGAACTGTCTTTGAGTGATTAGTGCCTCAATGATGTGTAAGTTAGCGCAGAGAGGACACTGCTGTTCAAACTCCTTTCTTGCCATTAGATTTAGAGTCATAGAGATGTACAGCATGGAAACAAACCCTTTGGTCCAACCTGTCCACGCCGACCAGATATCCCAACCCAATCTAGTCCCACCTGCCAGCACCCGGCCCATATCCCTCCAAACCCTTCCTATTCATATACCCATCCAGATACCCCTTAAATGTTGCAATTGTAGAGATTTCTCGACAAAAAATGTTTTTCCTGCCCGTGTTCTAAATCTTTTACAATGAATTTTGAATCTGCAGACCATGGTTCCAGATCTCTCAACTACAAACATTCTCACAAACTACAAAGATAATTTGTTTCCAACAAACTGTCTTCCGAAAAACAATGAAATGGAACAAATTGCTGGAGGAAATCACTCAAAATCTTCAAGACCCACCTTTAGATTTTCTCGATTTAAATGCTTCAGTTACCAGGATCACCACCTCAGCAGCTTACGCCAGGTTTAGCAAGTGCTACTCAGAGTAATGTTGGTGAAACACAGACAGCAGTCTGTGATGCTGACAGAACCGCAGCAGAAACAAAAACTATTAGAAGCAACCTGTTTTTATCCATCTTTCCCCATCCTTTTTATTATTTTAAATATATCTATCTTATTCATGGTTCATCTTCATTTTCTAAAAGGACTGTATTTTCAAATCCTGTTCCATCTTTATATTTCCTCATAACAGGCAGCATCCTTATGAATCTCTGCTGACCCATTGTTAGTCTACATTTCCTCCCAACATTCCACATGATCTGATTGAGGTTTCAGCAAAGTTTAGACTCTCTGTTTGTGTAATACTTGAAGGTTAAAGTCCAGAAACAGGCCATTTGGCTCAACTGTGTTTCTGCTCCACTTGTGACCCCACCCACCCTCCTTCATCGCACCATCTCAACATATCTTCCCTCTCCTTTCCACCTTAATTATTGGATTTATTTGTGACTGTCTTATATTTATGGATTATTTTTGAATTCCATCACAAGTGAAAACTTCATCTCCGTACGTCTACCCTGTCAAAACCTTTTGTAATTATAAAAGATTACCCTTCAGTCTCCCCTCTTCTAGAGCAGAAATCTCCAGCTTGATCAACCTTTGATGATAGACATGAACTCTCAGTTTTGGCATTATTCTTTCAGATCATTTGTCACGCCTTCTTCAGTGTTTCTACATAGCTTTTGTGATACGGAGACTGAAATTGTTCATTGTAATTCTCCAGTGTATAGTTTATCAAAGAGTGTGTCCAAATTACTCACATCTACATTCAAAAAACTAGAACTGTGTTAGAGCTGGTACATTACAAATGGAGGGTGGATAAATATATTGGGAATGGTGTGGCTGTGGGGCTCTGTGTCTAGGGAATAGCAGAAGACTTGGGGGACTGTATTCAGGGGAGTGATGGGTCTGGGGTGCTGTATCCCAGGGAATGGTGGGTCTGGGGGACTGTATCCGGAGAATGGTGGGTCTGGGGAACTATATTTGGGGAATGGTGGGTCTGGGGCACTGTAATAGAAGAATGGGTGAAGCTGTGCACAAGTTGCTGATCACCCTGCTCAGTGACACAGGCTGGGTATCACACCTGTTATTGTCCTGCACAAAGTCCGAGAACAGTGTTCTCTCCATCGATGCTCATTGCCTTGAGCAACAGCATGGACGGGCTGAATAGCCTGCTCATGCTTTTATTGAATTTGCAGCAGTGTTGTTGAGCGCGGGGAGCTTTGGCGAACAAGGAGTTAATCCTCAGCAGCCGCTCCAGGCCAGGGGGTAGCGGGGACTTTTAATGTGAAGTGGAAGATTTGGAAACTGGGAGCAGACTGGCTCGATGATATAATAAACGCGGATCCTGCACAAGCGAAAAAAAACCGCTCAGATTTTTTTTACATGAGGAAAATTACAGAGAGGATAAAGAGAGAGGCTGTTGGTGCTTGAGGAAGGGGGAAGCCTGGGCTGCTTCTCTGAGAGAGAGAGCAAACACATTCCTCAACATGAACCCTCGCTGTCTGCCCGGGACAACATCCCCAACAGGAGGGAGCCGGGGCTGGGGGCTGGGGGCTGGGGGAAACAGCAATGTTAAAGCTGGAAGGAGCAGCTATTCCCCCCTCCCCACCCCAGTCTCTCAGCCCTCTGTTTCTCCCCGAGCTTTCAGAGAACTCTCTTCAGACCTGCCCTTTTGTTTGTTTCAGACTGGGTCTAGCTGCTATCACTGCTTCATTCACACATTCCTCTCCTCACTGGGCGGGTTAGGATTTGCAGCAGGAATTGGGTTTTACTTAACCTGAGACCCTGGGTGGGGGAGGAGGAGGGAAACTATCAGTCAATTTTCCTGCTCCTGACTATTATCCACTGACCCCTGCTGGTATATAAACTGATGTGCAAAATGAATTCTCTCTCACACACTCTCTCGTTCCTCGGTATCCCTCCTACACCACTCCATGCCCAGAGAATAACACCACAACCTTCTTTCGGTTTGAGGCGCTGCTCCCATTTTCTCCCTCCCGGACAATCTGAATCATTTCTGCTCCTCTGCTCGCAACTCTTGTGTCTTGTTGTAATATCCGCTCCTTTTGCCTTCAACCATCATTATTTTTGTGGTTTACTCTTTCCTGCCCAGTACCCATCACAAATATTCCCTTTTGTTCTTTCTTTCCTGAAATCTTCGCAACCTTTGTGCAGAATTTTTTTCCAAATGGATGTTGCTAAGAAGTCATATTTGGACTCAAAACGTTAACTCTGTTTCTCAGATGCTGCCAGACCTGCTGAGTTTCTCCAGCTTTCTCTGAGGCTATAGTCTTTGTCTTTCCTTGAAGCCACCCCATGTCACTCCACCTCCATTGCTGAAGCCAACATTTTTTAACCCTGGTGTTATATTTGACTCTAAGATGAGCTTCTGAACACATAATTCTCGACATAAAATCATACCATGTAGATGTAGAGGAAAGGATAGCAAAGATGATTCTGGATAGGAGTGAGAGTATCAGGGTAGTTGTTATGGGGGCCTTTAACTTTCCAAATATTGACTAGAAATACGATAGTTCGAGTACTTTAAATGGGCCAGTTTTTGTCCAGTGTCTGCAGGAGGGTTTCCTGACACAGTATGTAGACAGGCCAACAAGGGGCAAGGCCACATTAGATTTGGTATTGGGTAATGAACCCGGCCAGGTGTTAGATTTGGAGGTAGGAGAGCACTTTGGTGATAGTGACCACAATTAAATTATGTTTACTTTAGAGATGGAAAGGGATGGGTATATACCGCAGGGCAAGAGTTATTGCTGGAGGAAAGGCAATTATGTTACGATTAGGCAAAATTTAGGATGCATAGGATAGGGAAGGAAACTGCAAGGAATGGGCACAATTGAAATGTGGAGCTTATTCAAGGAACAGCTACTGTGGGTCCTTGATAAGTATGTACCTGTCAGGCAGGGAGGCAGTGGTTGAGCGCAGGAGCTGTGGTTTACTAAAGAAATGGAATTTTTTGTCAAGTGGAAGAAGGTTTATGTTAAGATGAGATGTGAAGGTTCAGTTAGGGCACTGGAGAGTTACAGGTTACCCAGGAAAGACCTAAAGAGAGAGCTAAGAAGAGCCAGGGGGGGACATGAGAGGTCGTTGGCAGATAGGATCAAGGAAAACCCTAAAACTTTCTGTAGTATATCAGGAATAAAAGAATGACTAGAGTAAGATTAGGGTCAATCAAGGATAATAGTGGGAAGTTGTGTTTGGAGTCCGAGGAGATGGGGAAGTGCGAAATGAATATTCTTCGTCAGTATTCATACTGTAAAAAGACAATGTTATTGAAGAGAATACTGAGATACAGACTATTGGACTAGGCAGGATTGAGGTTCACAAGGAGGAGCTGTTAGCAATTCTGGAAAGTGTGAAAATAGATAAGTCCCCTGGGCCAGATGGGATTTATCCTAGGATTCTCTGGGAAGCCAGGGACGAGTTTGCAGAGCCTTTGGCTTTGATCATTATGTCATCATTATCTACAGGAATAGTGCCAGAAGACTGGAGGATAGCAAATGTTCTCTTATTCAAGAAGGGGAGTAGAGCCAACTCTGGTAATCACAGACCAATGAGCCTTACTTTGGTTGTGGGCAGTGTTGGAAAAGGTTATAAGAGATAGGATTTATAATCATCTAGAAAGGAATGATTGATTAGGGATAGTCAACATGGTTTTGTGAAAGGTAGGTCATGCTTCACAAACCTTACTGAGTTCTTTGAGATCGTGACCAAACAGGTGGATGAAGGTAAAGCAGTTGATGTGGTGTATGTGGATTTCAGTAAGGGGTTTGATAAGGTTCCCCATGATAGGCTATTGCACAAAATACAGAGGCATGGGATTGAGGGTGATTTAGTGGCTTGGATTAGACATTGGCTAACTGTACGAAGACAGAGGGTGGTGGTTGATGGGAAATGTTCATCTTGGAGCTCAGTTATTATTGGTATACGACAAGGATCTGTTTTGGGCCGACTGCTGCTTGTCATTTTTATAAATGACCTGGATGAGGGCTTACGAGGATGGGTCATAAATTTATAGATGACACTAAGGTTGGTGGAGTTGTGGATAGTGACGAAGGATATTATAGGTTACAGACAGACATAGATAAGCTGCAGAGCTGGGCTGAGAGGTTGCAAATGGAGTTTACTGCGGGAAAGTGAGGTGATTCATTTTGGAAGGAGCAAAGGAATAAAGTACTGTGTTAATTGTAAGATTCTTGGTAATGTAGATGAACAGAGATCCTTGAGAGTTGCCACCCAGGTTGATAAGGTTTTAAGAAGGCATACAGTGTGTTAGCTTTTATTGGTAGAGGAATTGAGTTTCAGAGTCATGAGGTCATGTTGCAGCTGTACAAAACTCTGGTGCAGCCGCACTTGGAGTATTGTGTACAGTTCTGGTCACCACATTATAGGGAGGCTGTGGAAGCTTGAGAAAGGGTACAGAGGAGATTTACCAGGATGTTGCCTGGTATGGAGGGAAGGTCTTACAAGGAAAGGCTGAGGGACTTGAGGATGTTTTCATTAGAGAGAAGGTTGAGAGGTGACTTAATTGAGACATATAAGATAATCAGAGGGTTAGAAAGGGTGGACAGTGAGAGCATTTTTCCTCGGATGGTAATGGCTAGCACGAGGGGACATAGCTTTAAATTGAGGGGTGGTAGATATAGGACAGATGTCAGAGGTAGTTTCTTAACTCAGAGAGTAATAGTGGTGTGGCACGCACTGCCTGCTACAGTAGTAGACTCGCAAACTTTAAGGGCATTTAAGTGGTCATTGGATAAACATATGGATGATAATGGAATAGTGTAGGGTTTCAGATTGGTTCCACAGGTCGGCACAACATCGAGGGCTAAAGGGTCTGTACTACGCTATAATCTATGTTCGACATAAGATATACTCTATGACTCTATATAGGAGCAGAATTTTGCTACTTGGCCCATTGACTCTGTTTCACCATTGAATCATGGCTGATATGTTTCTCATACCCATTTTCCTATCTTCTCCCCATAACTCTTGATCCCCTCACTCATCAACAACCTATCTGTCTTAAAGACACTCAATGACTAGGCCTCCACAGCCCTCTGTGGCAATGTGTTCCAAAGATTCACCACCCACTGGTTGAAGAAATTCCTCCTCATCTCAGTTCTAAAGGGTCATTCCTTCACTCTGAGTCTGTGCCTTCAGGTCCTAACCTCTCCTACTAATGGAAACAACTTCTCCATTTCCACTTATCCAGGTCTCTCAACATTCTGTAAATTTCAATCATATCCCTATATCCTTCTAATCTCCATCAAGTACAGACCCAGGATCCTCAACAGCTCCTCATATGACAAGCCCTTCACCCCTGGGATTACTCTTATAAACCTCCTCTGCGCACCCTCCAAAGCCAGTATATCCTTTCTGAGATTCAGGGTCCAAAACTGTGCACAATATTGCGAATGTGGTCTGACCACAGCCTTATATAGCTTCAGCAGTACATTTCTGCCTGATTTCCCCGGCCTCTGAATTCTATCTCTCCTCTCCTGCCTCAGCTCATCAACTTCAGAAACCCTTGCCCATGTTTTAGTAACTTGGAAATTTGATTATTCCAATGCACCTGAGTCTGATCTTTGATCTTCCACAGTCTATGTAAGGCCTTTAATGGGAGAGTTCATTGGTCATGCAGATGAAAATAACTAAATCTTTATATTTACCTAGCAAACTTAGTGTATTTCAGATCACTTTATGGACAATGAAGTAGTTTTGAAGTGTAGTTGCTGTTATAATGTATGGAACCTGTCAACCAATTTGCACACAGCAAACTCTTCCAAACAAATGTGTGATAATAATTATTGAACGGCTTTGGGGTATTAGAGAGGAATTTGAAAAACTGATTTTTTAAATTCAAAACTGATGAATGGTACAAGATGGCAAAAAACAGGACTGTTTTCCTGTTGAACTGCAGAGTGAAGAGAAAATTGAATCTGATTTTCTCCTGCACTTTAATTGCAAAGATTCTGGGTGGACAGAGAGGAGGCGAATCCCTGCCTCTAGTCCTGGCTATTTGGCCCCAGAAAAGGGATAAATCCTCTTTAATTATTGGAAAACCTACAATTAACATCAAAGATCACAAAGGAACTGCTAAGTTTTGAACTTTTTGATCCTAGCCATACACTTTAATCATTGGCTCCCATCAATAGTTCCAATTCTGGCAACATGAGTCCAATTAAGTCAGATGGATTGAGTCAGTAAGACACACTTTGAACTTTCAAAGGGTTTTCTTTTTCCTAAAGAAGGTTTATATTTCAATTTATTTGATTCTAATGTTGCTGTAATAGCATGGGAAGAGCAGCCTCCCAGATATCATTTGACTTCTGTGGGTGAGGGTAGGAATCAGTCATTCAGAGCTGTCAATTATTCTCTCATTCTCTTGTCTACGGTCAGGATCTGTGAATCGGGCCAGCGAGGCACATGACATACTGCAGGAATCACATCTGAATCATGATGAAAGCTAAGAGTGCAGTCAAATTCTCACTCTCAATATTCCACCAGCTGAGGGTGATCAGGAAACACCACATGTGTTTCTTTGAGGGAGCAACATTCACTTTCCCTGGAATGAGCCTGACCTGTGCTGCTGGAACCATATAGTAAAGGTGGAGGCTATTTAACCCACCATTGCCTCTACTAGCTCTTTGAAAGAGTTTTCCAATTGGCCTGCTTTGAGAAGTTGCTGGTGAGTAGATGTTTTGAAACGCTGCAGGCAATGTTCTGTAGGTAGACCCATAATGCTGTTAGGAAGGAAATTCCAGATTTTGACCCAATAACACTGAAGGAATGGCAATACACTTCTGAGTCAGGATGGTGAGTGGTTTGGAAGGGAGCATGCAGTTGGTTGTGTTCCTATGTAATTGCTGCCCTTGTCCATCTAGATGGAAAAAGTCATGGGTTTGGAAGGTACTATCTAAGGAGCTTTGGTGAATTTCTGCAATGTATCTTGTAAATGGTACAGAATATTGTTATTGAGACTCTTAAGTGGATGATTAAGGAAGTGGATGGGGTGCCAGTCAAATGGCTGCTTTGTCCTGGATGGTATCAAGTTTCTGTCACTGGACACGGTTTCTGTTTCTTCACTTTCTATCAAAACCCTGAGTGAGTTTGAACACCTCAGTAACTAAACTTCCTCCTAACCTTAATGCGGAGTCTCTTAACCTTCTCTGGTCTAAGTTAAGAATGAATGAAGGAGGAGATGGTGACTGATGCCAGACAGACTCACTGATGCAAAGTCTAGCAAAGCAATGGCTGAGATTGAGTCAATTAGTCATGTTCACTCGGGTTTAAAAGAGTCATCAAATCATAGAGATGTACAGCAGGGAAGCAGACCATTCGGTCCAACTCATCCATGCCGAGCAGATAATCTAAATTAGTCTAGTCCCTTTTGCCAGCATTTGTCCCAAATCCCTCTAAACCCTTCCTATTCATGTACCCATTCAGATGCCTTTTAAATGTTGTAATGAAGGAGAAATGATAACAGTGAAACAGATCCAATGCTGAGAAGCTGGTTCTCTCTGACTGGAGAATCTAGAATTAAGTTAAAAATCACACAACACCAGGTTATAGTCCAACAGGTTTAATTGGAGGCACTAGCTTTCACAGCACTGCCACCTGATGAAGGAGCGTCGCTCCGAAAGCTAGTGCTTCCAATTAAACCTGTTGGACTATAACCTGGTGTTGTGTGATTTTTAACTTTGTACACCCCAGTCCAACACCGGCACCTCCAAATCGAATCTAGATTGGAGACATGGTCTTAGGATAAAGAGTTTGTCTATTTGAGACTGAGGTGAGGCATTTTCTCACTCAGAGAACTGTGGACCTTTGAAATTCTCTGCCCCAGAGAGCTGTGGATGTCAGGCATTGATCATATTCAAGACTGAGATTGGTAGGTGTTTTGACCTGAAAGAGCAGGAAATTGGACATGAGAGGAACGTTTAGTCATGATGGTACTGAGCAGGGATAGCCTCAAGGAATAAAGCTAAGTATACCCCAGAGACCAAACTGGACCCTGTACTTCATGTGTGCTCTCAATAAAGTCCTGAGCAGCTGCAGCAAGATTTCTTGCTCTTCAACTCTGCCCTTTGCAATAAAGACTATCACACTGGTTTACCTAATTTCTTTTTGTACCTGCATAAGAAATATTTGTGAGTTATGAACAAAGAAACTCAAATCCCTCTAACCAGCAACATATACTAGAATACCACCTTTTAGAAAATATTTCTACTTCTCCAATCTTTCCACCAAAGTGGATAATTTCACACTTTCCCCATTATATCCCATTTGTTTTCTTCTTTCCACATCCTTAATTGTCTATATTTTTCTTTGTCCCCTTGCTTTGTATCATCAAGAAATATGGTGATATTACACTCAGTCCTTGCCCTGTTATAGATTGTAAACAGCTGATCTCTAACCTATCCTCCATGTATTGTACCCCTTCACACTGAAGATTACTCATTTATTTAATGCTCAAATTCTCTGTCCTTTCTTTCCCATTTTCAAATCTCTTCACAAATGGCTCCTAAATATGTTCGAGGATGAGCACATTGCTACATTGAAGATGGGATAAGTCTGTTGTGGGAATGTAAAAAAAAATCAATTATTGTTTTGAGCAGACCTCAAACTGCTTGGGAACTTGTGCAAGTTCCATGCTGAATATTAACCAGATTGGAAGATGAGCTGAATAGTTATGAGTGATTGGGTTTGGCTTGGACTGAGAGATTTGATCATTAATTTCTCTCCAGGAGCTGCTCCAGCTCCTGAATCCAACTCTAAATCTGGCAGGATCACAGAGCCTAACCAACCCTGTCTCTGAAATGGGTGAGCAAGGGAGAGGGGGGGAGAGAGAGAGAGAGAGAGATACTGAGGAAGGAAGAATCTCTGACAGGAACATTGAGGGTCACTGATTTAAACCATAGGCTGCAGGTATTCTTTTGCAGCTTCCTCAAGTGCCAAGGGTGTGCTGCAGTCTGTAGCTGACAGAACAGCAAGCTGCAAATGTGGAGCTGATGGATATGAATGAAGAAATGACATGTTGCATTGACTGTGCTGGGTTAGATACAAAGTGGTTTTGTGTTGTCAGCAAACTTGAAAATATTACATTTGATTCCCTCATTTAAATAGTTGGGCTGAGGCACTGATCCCACAGAAACCCCACTCGATACACAGTCTCCCAGTCCAGAAAGGACACATTTATTCCTGCTCTGTTTCTTGTCCGCTAACCAATTCTCAATCTATGACCACCAATCTCATGTACTTTGATTTTGCCATTTAATTTCTATGTGGGGACTTGTCAAAACTTTCTGAAAGTTCAAATTCACCAACCAAATTCTCCCTCTTCTACCAGTTATATGCTCACAACACTCCAGCAGGCTTGGCAATCATAATTTCTCTTTCGTAAATTCACGTTTACTTTGTCTAATCCTGTTGATACATTCTGAGTGATTGGAGTTGCAGGTAGATAGGATAGTGAAGGCAGCGTTTGGTATGCTTTCCTTTATTGGTCAGGAGTATTGAGTACAGGAGTTGGGAGGTCATGTTGCAGCTGTACAGGACATTGGTTAGGCCACTGTTGGAATATTGCATGCAATTCTGGTCTCCTTCCTATCGGAAAGATGTTGTGAAACTTGAAATAGAGGGCATAGATTTAGGGCGAGAGGGGAAAGATCTCAAAGAGACCTAAGGGGCAGCTTTTTCACGCAGTGGGTAGTATGTGTATGGAATGAGCTGCCAGAGGAAGTGGTGGAGGCTGGTACCATTACAACATTTAAAAGGCATCTGGATGGGTATGTGAGTAGGAAGGGTTTGGAGGGAGATGGGCCAGGCACTGGCAGGTGGGACTAGATTGGGTTGGGATATCTGGTTGGCATGGATGGGTTGGACCGAAGGGTCTGTTCCATGCTGTACATCTTTATGACTTCTAACCCATCTTTTGTAGTAGAATCCAGTATTTCCCTACTTCCACTGATATTAGGCTAACTGGTCTGTACATCAAAGTTTCCTCTCTTCTTCCTTTTTTAAATACCGTAGTGGGGTCACAGTTGTCATGTTCTAATCTGCCCAGGTAACAACCAATGCATCCACTATTAGAATGGCCATCTCCTTTAGTACCCTGTGATGTCATGGGGATTTACCAGCCTTCAGTCCTATTAATGTTTCCTGAAACGTTTCTTTAACTAATACAAACTCTTTCAACACTTCCACAGACACTGCTTCTCTAGCATTTCTGGGATGTTATTTGTGTCTTTGTCTGTGAAGACAGATGTCATGAAGTTGGTTAATTGTGTTGCTATTTCTTTGTTTTCTATTATCATCTTTCCTGTGTATGTGTAAGGTGCCTACGTTTGTCTTCATTGTGTTTATGTAATGTACTTATAGAAATCCTTCGTCTTTTTTTGTCCTTTGCAAGTTTACTCTCATATTCTATTTTTAGCCTTTTAATCGACCTCTTTGTATGCTTTCACAAAATCTAAACTGTTCTCAGTCCTCAGGCTTGCTACTTTTTCTGATGAAATTTCATAGTTCTGTTTGGATCTATTACTGTCCTACTTTTTTGTTAGCCATGGTTCGGCCACTTTTCCGATTGTGTTATCTCATGACAGTGCAGCAGTCCCACAGCACTGACCCTCCAACAGGACAGTGCTCCCACAGCACTGACCCTCCAACAGGACAGTGCTCCCACAGCACTGACCCTCCAACAGGACAGTGCTCCCACAGCACTGACCCTCCAACAGGACAGTGCTCCCACAGCACTGACCCTCCAACAGGACAGTGCTCCCACAGCACTGACCCTCCAACAGGACAGTGCTCCCACAGCACTGACCCTCCAACAGGACAGTGCTCCCACAGCACTGACCCTCCAACAGGACAGTGCTCCCACAGCACT
>NC_057745.1:36995036-36999229 GCF_004010195.1 Chiloscyllium plagiosum
CGGCCACTTTTCCTCAGCACTGACCTCATGACAGTACAGTGCTCCCTCAGCACTGACCCTCCAACAGGACAGTGCTCCCACAGCACTGACCCTCCAACAGGACAGTGCTCCCTCAGCACTGACCCTCCAACAGGACAGTGCTCCTTCAGCACTGACCCTCCAACAGGACAGTGCTCCCTCAGCACTGATCCTCCAACAGGACAGTGCTCCCACAGCACTGACCCTCCAACAGGACAGTGCTCCCTCAGCACTGAGCCCCCAACAGGACAGTGCTCCCACAGCACTGACCCTCCGACAGAACGGTGCTCCCTCAGCACTGACCCTCCAACAGGACTGTGCTCCCTCAGCACTGACCCTCCAACAGGACAGTGCTCCCTCAGCACTGACCCTCCAACAGAACAGTGCTCCCTCAGTACTGACCCTCCAACAGGACAGTGCTCCCTCAGCACTGACCCTCCAACAGAACAGTGCTCACTCAGCACTGACCCTCCAACAGAACAGTGCTCCCACAGCACTGACCCTCCAACAGGACAGTGCTCCCACAGCACTGACCCTCCAACAGGACAGTGTTCCCTCAGCACTGACCCCCCATCAGGACAGTGCTCACTCAGCACTGACCCTCCAACAGGACAGTTCTCCGTCAGCACTGACCCCCCATCAGGACAGTGCTCCCACAGCACTGACCCTCCAACAGGACAGTGCTCCCACCGCACTGACCCTCCAACAGGACAGTGCTCCCTCAGCACTGACCCTCCAACAGGACAGTGCTCCCTCAGCACTGACCCCCCAACAGGACAGTGCTCCCTCAGCACTGACCCTCCAACAGGACAGTGCTTCCTCAACACTGACCCCCCATCAGGACAGTGCTCACTCAGCACTGACCCTCCAACAGGACAGTGCTCCCTCAACACTGACCCTCCGACAGTGTGGCACTCCCTCAGCACTGACCCTCTGATACTGCGGCACTCCCTCAGCACTGACCCTCTGACAGTGAGGCACTACCACAGCACTGACCCTCCAACAGTGTGGCACTCCCTTAGCATTGTCCCTCTGACAGTGCCCCCACCCTCAGCACTGACTGTCTGACAGTGCAGCCCTCCCTCAGTATTGACAGTCCATCAGAGTTGCCCTCCCTCCGCACTAATCCTCTGACAGTGCGGTACTCCCTCAGTACTGACCCTCCAACTGTGCGACACTCCCTCAGTACTGACTGTCCATCAAAGTGGCCCTCCCTCAGCACTGACCCGCCAACAGTTCAGCCCTCAATCAGCCCTGACCCCGTGACAGTGTGGCACTCCCTTGGTACTGATCATCTGACAGTGCAGCACTCCCTTAGTACTGACCCTCCGACAGTGTGGCACTCCCCAAGCACTGACCCTCTGACTGTGCCCCCTCCCTCAGCACTGACCCGCCGACAGTGCGGCACTCCCTGACCACAGACCCTCTGACTGTGCCCCCTCCCTCAGCACTGACCCTCCGACAGTGCTGCACTCCCTCAGCACAGACCCTCTGACCGTGCCCCCTCCCTCAGCACTGACCCTCCAACAGTGTGGCACTCCCTCAACACTGACCCTCTGATACTGTGGCACTCCCTCAGCACTGACCCTCTGACAGTGAGGCACTACCACAGCACTGACCCTCCAACAGTGTGGCACTCCCTTAGCATTGTCCCTCTGACTGTGCCCCCTCCCTCAGCACTGACCCTCCGACAGTGCTGCACTCCCTCAACACTGACCCTCCGACAGTGCTGCACTCCCACAACACTGACCCTCCGACAGTGCTGCGCTCCCGCCACACTGACCCTCCGACAGTGCGGCTCTCCTTCAGCACTGACCCTCCGACAGTGCTGCACTCCCTCAACACTGACCCTCCGACAGTGCGGCACTCCCACAACACTGACCCTCTGACAGTGCTGCACTCCCTCAACACTGATCCTCCGACAGTGCTGCACACCCTCAGCACTGACCCTCCGACAGTGCAGCACTCCCTCAGCACTGACCATCTAACAGTGCGGCGCTCCCTCAGCGCTGACCCTCTGACAGCAGCACTCCCTCAGCAGTGACCCTCTAAGAGTGCAGCACTCTTTCAGTAATTCAGTGGGAGATTAAGTTTGGAATTTGGGCTTGAATCCTTGGAGTAAAACTTCTGATTCGGAGGTAAGTATAAAGTCAAACATCCATTCAACCACAATGTTTCTGTGGAACAGGAGATGTTAACGAGGTGAAAATTAAGGAATTAATGACGGAAACCCGAATTCTAAATCTTTGAACGATTAATTTTGCCTCCTTTTGTGGATATGGCAGTCACAGCAATAAGACAATCTGTAAATTAATTATTCCCACATTCCCATTAACTCCCATGTCCCATCACCAGTGGGAAGGAATCTGCAATGTCTGTGGGGCTGAGATATTCATGGAGACGTCCCCCTCCCAGAAACATAACTGAGGAATGGAAGTGTATCAGTGAGTGGTGACTGAGTGGAGGCTTTGCTGCTGTCTGTGTTCCCCACACCCTTCACTGGGCATTCCTGATCTATTGCTCCCAATTACTGTCCCATTGCTGTGTGTATCTCAGAACCAGCACTAATGAGGCACCAATAATTACAAGTCAAATATTTACGCAATGCGAAAATTACCAAACAGATGGGTGGAGGAATTAAAGCCGGTGATAATTTGGTGATTTTTTTTGAATGGAGCACTCTGGAGCTGCAGTGTTTTTAATGAGATGCAAGAACTGAACCTCGGTGCGGATGATGCAGCGGTTGCTAGGTTCCTAATGGTTTCCCTGGCAACCATCAAGCGCAGGCTCCTGTGTGGAAACGAGCAGCCTGACAGACAGACAGACCCACAACTTGTTCCAAACTCGTCACACATCCCTGCTCCCAGAGACAGAGAGAGAGAGAGGGAGAGAGACAGGGAGAAAGAGAGAGAGAGAGAGAGAGAGAGTGGGGAGAGGGAGAGAGAGAGTGAGGCAGAGAGAGACAGGGAGAGAGAGAAAGGAAACACAGACAGAGAGAGACAGGGAGCCATCAGCTAATACTAACTTGATGGGTGGGGTGGGGGTTGGGGGGAGACAGTGCTGCACACTTCCTTCACTGAGAGCACAGCACTTTCTCAAGACAAGTCCTCATCACCAGCCTTATTAATGAATAACGAGGCTATTCAATTGGGCACCTTCTGCATGGGACCACAATTTCATTCAATCGGATAAAATGACTCAGCAACCTATACACAGTGATGCTCACTGAGGTAAGGGGTCCCTCACACACACTGACTCTCACTGGGGTGCAGGGTCACACGCACATGCGGACTCTAACTGGGGTATGGGGTCCCACACACGCACCCATGGACTCTAACTGGGGTATGGGGTCCTACACACACACACACACACACACACACACGGACTGTAACTGGGGTATGGGGTCCTACACACACACACACACACACACACTGAGACTGTAACTGGGGTATGGGGTCCTACACACACACACACACACACACACACGGACTGTAACTGAGGTACGGGGTCTCACACACACACACTGACTCTCATGGGATACAGAGCTCCCCCCACACACACACACACACACGGACTGTAACTGGGGTATGGGGTCCCACACACACACACTG
Source organism: Chiloscyllium plagiosum (assembly GCF_004010195.1). Taxonomy (NCBI): domain Eukaryota; kingdom Metazoa; phylum Chordata; class Chondrichthyes; order Orectolobiformes; family Hemiscylliidae; genus Chiloscyllium; species Chiloscyllium plagiosum. The sequence goes on from NC_057745.1 coordinate 36,998,666, forward strand.
ACTCTCATGGGGTACAGGGCTCCCCTCCCCCCCACACACACACTGACTCATACTGGGGGCTCAGGGTGCTGCACACACATAGTGACTACTCTGAGCTCCTTGATCTCTTGCCTTATTAAGTAGCCCCTAATGAGTGACAGCTAATCAAAGGCCTTTTCAAAAACCTACATATATTACATTTACTGGTTCCCCTTTGCCGACCTTGCTTATTACTTCCCCAACTAATTCTAATAAATTTGCCAAGTATGATTTCTCCTTTGTGAAATCATGCTGATTCTGAATGATGATATTGTATTTTCAAATGCTCTGCTATTACATTCTTTATAGTAGCCTCTAACATTTTCCCAACAGCCAATGTTAAGCTATCTGTGTTTTCTCATTCCCTGACTTTATCGAATGGAGTGTTACATTGGCAGAGTTTCAATCCTCTCGGACTCTTCCAGAATCTAAGGATTCATGGAAGATCCTATCGAAGCATCCACTTTATCTGCATCCACTTCCTTTAATATCCTTGGACACATCCCATCAGCTCCAAGGGACATGTTGGTCTTAAACTCCATTAGT
>NC_057745.1:36999729-37015923 GCF_004010195.1 Chiloscyllium plagiosum
TAACATTGTACCGGTAGGGGCGCCAGGCGTTAACATTTTATCAGGGGGAGCGGGCAGTAACACCGTCTCAGGGGGAGGTGGGAGCGGGCGATATTGTGTTTTTGGGACACGTGGAGGAGAGTGGTGTCAGGTGGTAACGCTGCATCGGGCAGGGGGTGCATGGACCTTAACATTGTATCGGGGGAGGGGGCTGGGTTTAACGGTGTGGTGTTTGGCCTTTGGGATCTAGGCTTTCTCCCCATGTGAATGGCGCTCCTCTGGACGTATTTCCCTCAATCCCCTCACCCTCCCTATCTGCTGATCCTATTCCCTCCCCATCGCCTTTTCCCCATTCCTTTCGACTCTCGTCGTTCCCTTCACCATTCCCCCTCCTCACACTCCCTTCCCACTTCCACCTTCTCCCTCCACTCCTGTCCTCTTTCCTTTTCTTTGCCACTGGGTCCAATGTGTGGAAAATTGCTTCGATGTAGTGAGTGGTTGGGAACTCCGATGCACTGCTTTGAGATTCTGCTCGATTCTTGACCAGGTATCCAAAGAGATTTGGATAAGTATGAGTCCAAAAATATCCAGTGTTCTGGAGGTAAGGGTGAGTTGTGTTTGCAGAGAATCCAATTGACATGAATGGCTGAATGGCCTCTGTTGTAACTATTTGATGCTTCTAATTTGCATGCAGCAAAATTTCACAAACCTTAATGTCATGATGAGCAGAAATCTGTTTTTATGGTGTCAACTGGGGAGAAATACTGAGAGGATACAGTGATTTATTTTGCACCCAACTGAGGCAGGGTCTTGGTTTAACATTTCACCTGAAATGCTCTGCTGTATATTTGAGAGTGTAGGGGTTTCTGTCAGTACTGCACGGGTTGTGTTAACCTAAATCCTGAGCTCAAATACTGAAGTGGGACTTGAACCCATGACTCTTGATTTTCCAAGGACAGAATGTGTGCAGTGAACTGAACTGCTGAGGAGTATATCCTCGAGCTATCAGGAATGAGTTGTTAACTTGGGATTTATCAGCTTGAGAATTGAGAGACTTTGGGAGGGGGGGAACCTCATGGAGAATTGAAAGGGAGAAAGTATACACTCCGTGATACATCGGCACTCAGGACCCGGAGATGAAGGGCCGGAGTTGGCTTTAGCGTTTGAAACAGCACCAGCCTGCATCTGATTTGAACAGTAATAACCTGGGAGGGACAATACCTGCAATGCCCATCACACCACAGGCTGAGCTGCCATGGTACAGCTGGCCCTCACTGATATCTTGCTGGATTGGTCTTGAAAATGTTCTTAGACGTTGAATTTTGGATTGAGCCCACAACAATCTGACTCAAGCCTGGATAATACTGAAATGTAATATTAAGGTATGCGTGGTTGTATGTAAACCAGTAACAAGAATGCATGAGTAGGGAATTGGTCAACGTCTTGCTGTAAGTGATACTGCTCCAGCACGGAGCTCTCTCAGGAATATTGCAATCAGTGCAGCTCTGAGTGGGCAGAGTGATGGCAAGTGCAGTTCTGTGTTGGGAAGTGTGAAACCATTCACAGATCTAGGAGAGATGATCAGGAATATCTTCTAAAGAGCAAGAGACCAGAAGATGTGGAGGGTGAAGAGGTTTGTGTGTTCAGGTTAAACGCATCATTAAAAACCAGGGCACAGGTAGAAAAGGAAAGTGAAAAGGCTAATGGCATGTTGTACTTGGAAACCATTGAGGTAAAGACCAAGCTTTGGAAGGTATGCTGCTGCAGCATTGGAATTCAGTGACCAAATAAATTCCAGCTGACACAGCAGTGCTTGACAGGAGGCTCCACAGCACTCAGGGTGTCACAGAGAAAGGGGACGAAATGTCTGCAAACTAAATTCACAGCTTGGCGAACGTACCCACAACAACTATGACCACATTCGGGTCTGGAGGTCACCCCTCAGGAAAGAGATTTTGATTTGGGAGGAAGTACATTTGGCCCATTGAGACTGTCCCACGAATCAATATGATCGAACTGATCTTGAGCTTCAAATTCACTCCTCCACCTGTTTCCATATCCTTGATTCCCTGAGACCAGCCTTAAATATTCTTGATGATAGAGCATCCCCATCCCTCTGGGACAGAGAATTCCAAAGAATCACAATCCTCTCACTGAAGACGCTTCTTGCCCCTCATCCCTGTATAACTGGCCCCATTTGGGGAGACTGTGCCTGTGTTTTAGGTTCCCCAGCCAGGCAGGAGCAATCTCTTTGGACTTACCCAGTCAGGTGTCTGTTTCAATGAGAGCGCCCCTCAATTTTTTAAACTCCAGAGAATTTGGCCCAATTTACTCAGCTTCTCTTCAAAGGACATCTCCATCGTCCCAGGGATTAATCGAGTGAAACTTTACTGTCCCAACTCCAATACAAATCTGTCCTTCCTTCAGTTTGGAGACCAGAACTGCCCATGCTATTCTGGATGTGGTCTCACTAATGTACAGCTGAAAGCTGAATGGCCACCTCCTGTTCCTGTGATCCACATTAACATGTTTTTTTTCCTCAATGTACCTTGAAACGTACATTCTTTGACACAAGTCAACCTTCCTGTATTAGGTTTGGTGCTGTGCTGGGAGTAGTCACTGACTGATGTCACTCCCTGGATCAGCGTATTGGAGTTGGTCGTGAGCTGATAAGGTTCCATCACATAAGCTGATAAGATTCCTGAAGAAGGGATTATGCCCGAAACGTCGATTCTCCTGTTCCTTGGATGCTGCCTGACCTGCTGCGCTTTTCCAGCAACACATTTTCAGCTGATCTCCAGCATCTGCAGCCCTCACTTTCTCCTCGAAGGTTCCATCACAGGCTTGACATCCCATCAGGCACCAGGGTTTCCATGTGTATTCTCACAAATAAATGGGATTGTTATCCTCAATGCCTTTTGTATTCTTCTCCAGCTCCGCAACCCTCCTGAGATCTCAATGCTCCTCCATTTCTGGCCTCTTTGCTGGCTCATTTCAATCACTCCAACGTTGGCGACAGTGCCTTCTATTGCCTGTGCCCTAATTTCTGCAATTTCCTTCCTAGACCCCTTTACTTTTCTCTCTTCATTTTAGACTATTTTTCTTGTCTTAATAGCTCCATGGTGTCAAACTTCATGTGATAACATTCCTGTACAGTGCATCAAGACAAACTTATTAATGTGAAATTATTATAGAGAGACTCTACTAACCAGAATATCTGACTGGAAACAGCCTCAGCCAGTGAGACAGTGCTTGACTGAGACTCACTGATCAATGCAAACAGCATGAGCATTCTTACAGTAACTGACTGTCTGTAAAGATGATACATGGTTTTGATAATTGAGATGTAATTAGTAGACAGTGGTTGGGGTAGAATTCTGCATGTACTCAGTCCTGTGCTTGTCCTTCCTTTCTGATTAAAGACACCAGAATTAGACTTTGTCCATCCTGTTTCTCCACCATGTTGTACTCACTACCCTGTATTGTCTCCTGGTCTAGAAATGTTTTGATTTTCAACGTTTACATCCTTATTTTCAAATCTGTCAGTGGTGTCAGCCTCATGTCTCTGTCACCTCCTCCTTGAGTCCTCTTGCTGTAAAGGCCAACATACCATTTGTTTTCTTCACTGCCTGCTGCACCTGCACACTGACATTCAATGACTGATGTGCAAGGTCACTTTGCAAACTGTACTCCCTCTTTCTCAATATATCATGATTCACATAATATTCTGCCTTCCTGTTTTTGCTACCAACGTGGATAACCTCACATTTATACACATCATACTGCATCTGCCATGCATCTGTCCACTCACTCAACTTGTCCAAATCTTACTGAAGCATCTCTGCATCCTCCTCATAGTTCACCCTCCCAACCCAGTTTTGTGTTGGCTGCAAATTTGGAAATATTATCTTTTAGTTTCTACATTTAAATTAGCTTTATAATGTCTCCGGTCTGATTACTAATCCCTGCACTGTCCCACTGGTCACTGGCTGCCACTCAAAATTAATCCACTGTGTTTGTTTCCTGTCTGCCAACCTGTTCTCTATCTGTGTCAGTATATTTCCTCCAATCACACATGCTTTAATTTCACACACTAATCTCTTATCAAAAGCCTTCTGAAAGTCCAAATAAACCACAGCCACTGGCTCCACCTTATCAATTCCACTTGTAACATTCTTGAAAAATTCCAGTAGATTTATCAAGCATGGTTTCCCTTTCATCCATGTTGACTCTGCCCAATCCTACCAAGTGCTGTTATTACGTGTTTTATATTAGACTTTAGCATTTTCTCCACTACTGACTTTAGGCTAATCGGGTTATAAATTCTCGTTACCACTTTCTTTAAAATAGTGGGGTTACATTAACTACCCTCCACCCAGAGGAATTGTTTCAGCATCTATAGAATGTTGAAAGATGTCCACCATTGTTTCTATGGTTACTTCCTAAAGTACTCTAGGACATAGATCACTGAGCCTTGGGGATTTATCAGCCTTTAATCTCATCAATTTCTCCAATACCACTTCCCTACTGATACAAATTTCCTTCAGTTACTCCCTCTCACGAAGCCTTGTATTCCCCAACATTGTCAGAACATGATTAGGATCCGCCTGGGTGAAGGCAGAAGCGAAGTATGTAATTAGTTGGTATTCCTCCTTGTTCCTCTTTATAACTTCTCCTGCTTCTAATTATAAGAGACAAAGAGTCTGCAGAGGGATATGGACAGGTTAAGTGAGTGGGCGAAAACTTGGCAGATGGAATATAATGTGGGAAAATGAGAGGTTTTTGCACATTGGCAGGAAGAATAGAGGAGCTGAATATTATTTAGATTGGGAAGAGCTGCAGAAAGCCTGCAGCACGCAGAAACCTGGGGATTCTTGCACGTGAATCACAAAAAGCTAGCATCCAGGTTCAGCAGTTCACAACAAAGGCAAATGTAATGCTGCCCTTTATTTCAAAGGGAATTGAATATAAAAATAGGGGTCTTGTTAAAACTGGTGAGACCACATCTCAGATAGTTATGGTGACTTTATGTAATACGTCCCTGTATTGAGGGAACTGCAGCATCAAAAACTGAATAAGGACACAAAAGCCTGGAGATTGTTTACACTGTAAGACCACACTGGTTACTATTACCACCTATTATTGGGTGGGTGGAGAGGCTTGTATAGTGCCACTTAGGGAACCTGTAGACTTAAACCATGTCATCCACTGGTGTGTACCATGGAGTCATTCGGCCAAGATCTCAAAAACCATCCAAATTACAGGGACACATCCCACAATTCCAACAGTTTACATTTACATCTCACTTCTACCATTGTCAGAGGCTTCAAGGCACTTTGCAGTTGTATTGAACAAAAGCTGACACAAAGACACATACAGCAATTCATGTTGACACGGCACATTTCTCACAACAAAACATTCTCAAAGCATTTGACAGGAACACCGTGCAAGTAAAATAAGAAGGAATTTTTAGCAACTGTTGATGAAAAGCTGGTTTCCCAACCTTCGGACTCAGGTCCAATCAATGATGAACTGAGTAACACTAAGGATGAGCTGGATCAGAGAAGTATAGATTGGTGTGACCACTGCTGGAATATTATACATTAGGGTCTCCTTACCTCAGGAGAGATGCTCTGGCTGTGGAAGGAGTGCAGTGAACGTTTGCCAGACTGATTCCTGAGATGGCAGAATTGATGTACAAAGTGAGCCTGGATCAGTTAGGATTGTATTCACTGGTGTTTAGAAGAATGAGGGGGGGAATCTCACAGAAGTCTATAAATTTCTGATGGAACGAGACAGGGTAAACACAGGAAGGATGTTCCCAATGGCAGGGAGTCCAGAACTAAGGATCATGTCTAAGGATTACAGGGTAGGCAATTTAAAACAGAGAATGGAAGTTTCCATACCCAGAGAGTGGGGAGCCTGTGGAATTCTCTGCCACAGAATGTGGTTGAGGCTGAAACATTGAGTGCTTTCAAGAAGGAGTTAGACATAGTTCTTAGGTCGAAAGGGGTCAAAGGATATGAGGGAGAAAATGGGAACAGAGGACTGGATGATCATATTGAATGGCAGAAAGGGTGAATTGGCCTACACATACTTGTTTCTGTGTCTCTGTTGTATCACCCCGTCCACTTGCTTTCTCAACTATTTTTATGTCATCTGCAAACTTGGTTTTGGTACACTCACTTCCTACATCCAAGTCACTTATCTAAACTGTAAAACCATGAGACCCCCAGCACCAATCCCTGTGGTACATCATTTATTAGATCATGCCAATCAGCAACACACACATTTCTGACTTCTCATCATTTCCTGTTACTTTGCTAGTCTTCAAGCATGCCAGTATGTTAATTGTTACACCCTGAGCCTTTGTTTCCTGCAATGCTGTTTGATATGGCACCTTATCAAGTGCCTTCTGGTAATCCAAGTACAATATAGCTACCAGTTTGCATTAATCCATAGTAAGTTACAGCCTCAAAGAACTCCAATAAATTGGTTAAACAAGATATCCCTTTCACAAAACCATGTTGACTCTGCATGATTGTCCTGCTATAAGATCATTAATAATAAATTTTAAAGTTTTCTTCTGATGGGTAATAACTGACCTGCCGATTGCTACTATTCTATCTCCTTCCCTTTTTGAATAAAAGCATTACATGCATGAATTTCCATACAGTGGAACTTCTCAGAATCTAGGGAATCTTGGAAAATTGAAACCAATGTGTGAACTAATTCACCAGCCACTCCTTTGAAGACCCTAAGGTGAGGTCCATTAGGACCCTGGGATTTTTTTAGTCGGCTACTCCAACAATTTATTTGCTCAATTTTTGAAATTTTGTTTTGGTTTGTTTTTCTCTCTCATTTCCGGATTGACAGCTATGTGAGGGATGTTACTTGTGTATCCCTTTCAGTGAAGCCCAATGCAAAATACCTTATCAATTTCTTCACTTTTCTATTATTATTAATTCCACAGGCGCTCTCTTTATAGAATCAACTTTTTACTAACTTTTTATATTTCTAATTAGCTTTCTTTCATAAAAACTGAAAGAACTACAGATGCTGTAAATCAGAAACAAAACAGAAATTGCTGGAAAAGCTTGAAAGGTGGGGTTGCAAGTAGTTGGGATATTGAGGAAGGCATTTGGTTTGCCTTTATTGGTCAGTGCATTGAGTATAGGAGTTCCTGATGAAGGGCTTTTGCTCGAAATGTTGATTTTCCTGCTCCTTGGATGCTGCCTGACCTGCTGAGCTTTTCCAGCACCACTCTGATCTAAACTCTGGTTTCCAGCATCTGCAGTCCTCACTTTTGCCTATAGAAGTTGGGAAGTCATGTTGTGGCTGTACAAGACATTGGTTAGGCCAGATTTGCATTCCATTCTTTTCTGTCTGTCAAAGGAAAGATGTTGTGAAACTTGGGTTCAGAAAAGCATTGGGTAAGAATGAGGACTGCAGATGCTGGAAACCAGAGTCTAGATTAGAGTGGTGCTGGAAAAGCTCAGCAGGTCAGGCGGCATCCGAGGAATAGGAAAATCAACGTTTCGGGCAAAAGCCCTTCATCAGGAATAGAGGCAGGGTGCCTTCAGAAAAGACTTACCAGGATATTGCTAGGGTTGGAGGATTTGAGCCATAGTGAGAGGCGGAATAGACTGAGGGGTGACCTTATAGATGTTTATCCATGCGCCTCATGATTTTATAGAGTAAATAGACCAGGTCTTTTCCCTGGATTGAGGGGGTGTCCAAAACTGGAGGGCATGGGTTTAAGGTGAGACAGGAAAGTTATAAAAAGGACCTTAGGGGCAACTATTTCCATGCAGAGGTTGGTGTGTGTATGGAATGAGCTGCCAGAGGAAATGGTGGAGTCTGGTATAATTACAACATTTAAAAGACATGAATAGGGAAGGGTTTAGAGGGTTACGGGTCAAGTGATAGCAAATGAGACTAAATTTATTTAGAATATCTAGTCGGCATGGACAAGTTGGACCAATGGGTCTGTTTCTGTGCTGATCATCTCTATGACTCAGCAGATATGTGGAGAGAAATCAGAGTTAGCGTTTCAGGTTGAGTGACAGAGTTTTGAGGAAGAGTTACTCGACCCAAGATGTTAACTCTGCTTTCTCTCCACAGATGCTGCTAGACCTGATGAGCTTTCCAAGCAATTTCAGTTTTCTTTCTTACTGTTTTTCCTGTTTAATAATCTTTTAGTCAATCTTTCCTGCTTTTATACAGTATTCTGTCCAATCATCTGACCAATCTTTGGGAAGGCAGTTTGAGGCGATAATGTCAATGAGCTAGTAACTCAGAGTCTAGGTTAATGTACTGGGGGAAAGCATTCAAATCCTACCATCCCAGATGGTGAAAATTGAATTCAATAAAAAGAATCTAGAATTAAAAAATTCTACCTAAAGGTTATGTAGACTAATAGACTGATGATTGTATTGAAAACCCACCTGAAGGAATTCTGCTGTCCTTACCTCGTCAGGCCGACATGTGATTCCAGACCCACAGCAATGTGGTTGGCTTTTAATTGCCCTCTAAAATGGTCTCCAATCCACTCAGTTCAATCAGGGGCGCAATAAATGCTGGTCTATCCAGAGAAAACCATACCCATCAACAAACAGAAAAAGTTATATACTTTTTCTTTGTTTGGTACTCTGTTTAATCTTTTTAGTTAACTATGAATGGTGGATTCTCCCCTCAAAATGTATCTATTTTCTGTCCTGAAATATCCCTCAAATGTCTGCCCCAACATTTCCTGACCTACCCTTTAGCCTAATTTACCAGTCTACTTCATTGAGCTCTACTTTGATGCTATCGTAATGGTCCCCATTTACATTTGAAATACTAGTCTTGGACCCACTCCCCTCTCCCTAAAGCTGAATGTAAAATTCAGTCATACCCTGATCATTGTTACCTCGAGGTGCCTTCACAATGAGATCATTAAATAATTCTACCTCATTGCACAATACCAGATTTAGTATAGCCTGTTCCCTGACTCATTTCAGAATGTGCTGTTTCTAAGACACTATTTCTAATGCATTCTATGAACTCTTCGTTTCGGTAACCTTTGCCCGTTTTTTCACTCTTATTGATAACATTGATGTTCATGTGGACTACAACATTGACACGTGGGCCACAACATGGCAGATTTACTGTTTAACTTCATCCTTAATAGACTTTTTTATTTTGATGGGATAATGTAGGTCGTGTTAAACTAACCTGTTAGACTATGTTAGGGGGCCTCTGTTTTCTCTGTCTCTGTGCCAATTTGTTCATCTCTGCATGTGTTTCTGTTTGTGCTTTTCTGTGTATCCGTGGGTCCCTGTGTGTTTTAGTTGACTTAGTGACACGTAGGCAGAGTGTTTTTCTACATCTGTCTCTGTCTCGCTTTATTTTTCTCTGTCTCTTCCCTATTGCATCCTGATTTCTTCCCCCCCCCCAACCATGTAAGTATGGGCCTGCAGGACAGAATCAGCATTCAGTGGATTCCTGGTGAGAGGGTGGGGTAAGGGAGCTGTTTGACCTTTGCAAGCTTTTGGCACAGGGATAAAGTTACCACAGACTTGAGTCAGCATAAAAAATTCAATTTGTGAGAGTGAAGAAACATTGAGCGAGTGAATACTTCAAGTTCCCAATTCATTTTCCAGATTGTAGATCTTACAATTTTCAGGTGTTCTGCGTTTGTGTGGCGTTGTCATTGAAGATTCTTTCCCAGGTTTTTTTCCCCCTCTTCTCTCCTGCACCCTTGCTGGGGTTTGCTCCAACTGGCTGGGAGAGAGCCTAGGGTGTGACTGTCAGCGGGCTATTTAACTGTGGAGGCTTCACCTCTCCCTTGGTATTCTCTTCACTGCAGGGGTTAGCAGAGTTCCATTGCCTGAGATTAGTGAGGGCCCACTGACCTCTGCTGAACTCACTGATTTCTACCAGGAGAGGTGGTAGTTAGTAAGAGCCTGATTTTGATCAAGTAATGCATATTTGTAATCAGAACTGAAATGTGGGGTTAAGGGAAGATGGTGGATGTTGTTTGCCTGATCCAGTTGAAGACAGAACAAGATTTGGAGATGCTGGTGTTAGACTGGGGTGGACAAAGTTAAAAATCACACAACACCAGGTTATAGTCCAACAGGTTTAATTGGAAGCACACTAGCTTTCGGAGCGACGCTCCTTCATCAGGTGATTGTGAAGGGCTGTGTTACGATCGAGCCCTCCACAATCACCTGATGAAGGAGCGTCGCTCCGAAAGCTAGTGTGCTTCCAATTAAACCTGTTGGACTATAATCTGGTGTGTGAGTTTTAACTTCAGACAGAAGAAGATAGCAACTAGCACCTTGTTCTGTTTCTTGCACGTTTTTGTGAAAATGTCTGAATGAAGCATGAAACAGCAGGTTATAGTCTAACAGGTTTGTTCGGAAGCACAAAGGTAGTACTTCCAAATAAACCTGTTGGACAAAAACTTGATGTTGTGTGATGTTTGTCTACCCCAAGCCAACACCAACTCCTCCACATCATGAATGAAGCATGAAAGCAGTTGACCGTGGAGCTGAGGGAGTCTGTCTGTGTACTTGGTGGGGGGAGGGGGAAGCTGCGGTGAGAGAGAACCTTTTTTTTTAGCTGAGACTTCACCCTGGTTTCCAGCCTCCTGTGTTCCCAGAAGACCACCTTCCCCCAGGATAGGACAGGCAGCCAGAGAAAAGCAACTCCTCTGGTGCTAGAAGTTCAGTCTCTTGGAATCCCTTTACCGAAGTCATAAAAGGGAGAATTTCCTGTGCAAGGGAAATAGTTGACAGCAAGAAGGAGAGAGTGAAAGAGAGCAGGGGATGGAGGGAGGGGGACAGAGAGAGAGAGGCTACAAGCTTTGGACTGGGGGCAACATCTGTTGTAACTTCAACTGTGATAAGGAGCAAGATTCGTGGAATTGGGATCCATGTAGGATTATTACTTCCTGTTGTGTGTCCAGTGGTTTCCCATTGCTTTTTTAAAAATCAGAGACAGGGACTCCTGGGGCTGTTACTCCCTTTTAGATATTGCAGTCAATTCTGAGGAAGATTATCACAAAATTCGAGATGTTAACAAACTTACAGGATGGGTGTGCAAGTGGCAAATTAATTTAGGTGTCATTAAGTGGAAAGAAGAATATTCTGTGTAGTTGTACAGAACATGGGATGTAAATACCCTTTCCCTTCTGAATGTGGCAGTAGTGGGTCATGGTCTTGTGACCCCTGACCACTTGGGTTTGGAGTCACAGTCACCCCTGATTCTAAATATGGCTGTTATCAGTATATCTCTGGCAGTGGTTGGGGGTGCTGACGGTGGAGAGGATTTGGTTTAATGGACAATGACCTTGATACGTAGTTTCTCTCAATCAGTGGGAACACAAAGTGATGAGCAACTCACCAGTCACCAACTATCACAGACCAAACAGTGCAGAGTTGTGTTGAATTGTGGTTGTTTTTCAGGTTGGCAGATCATGGACAAAGGGCTTCACCAGGTGGAGTTTTAGGATTGCAGTTTTTTTTGATCATGCAGGAATAACAATTTGAATAACAATAATAAACTCTCAACAATGGGGGCAGATGGTTACAGACTTCAGGAAGACATAGACAGGACAATGAAATGAGCAGCCATAGAGGCTAAATCTGGCACAAGGAAAGGGAGATATTTTCATCGAAAGAACCTGGAGGGACAGTATTAACAAAATGGTAATTTTAAGTGAGGCGTAGTGTTAGGAATGGAGTGGGAATTGGACATGTACAAGTCTGTGAAGATGGCAGAACTAGTTGAGAAGTCTTTTTTTAAAAAAGATTAGCTTCTTGGTTTTCTTAATAGAGGAATAGAGATCAAAGACAAGGAAAGTATGTGAAAACTTTGCAAAACACTGGTTAGGCCTGAGATATCTTGGTCACTTTGGGTTTCATGGTTTTTGGAAGGGTGTTGAGGTCTTGGACATGGTGCAGAGTAGACTGACTGGGATGGGGCTTCATTGAATGTGGAGAGAACAGAGAAGCTGTGATTGGTAGTCCTAGAGCAGAGAAGGCTGAGGAAATTTAAGAATTATTCAAAGTGTGCATGGAACAGAGTTAGAAATGTGTTGCTGGAAAAGCGCAGCAGGTCAGGCAGCATCCAGGGAACAGGAGAATCGACGTTTCGGGCATAAGCCCTTCTTCAGGAAGGGCTTATGTCCGAAACATCGATTCTCCTGTTCCCTGGATGCTGCCTGACCTGCTGCGCTTTTCCAGCAACACATTTCCAGCTCTGATCTCCAGCATCTGCAGACCTCACTTTCTCCTCATGGAACAGAGTTACTCTGCCTAAAAGGAGAAGTGGAGCATATTCATCCATAAGTTTCAGAAGGATATGAGATAAATACTTAAAGGTGAAACTCTTTGGAGACTTGTGAAAAAGCTGATTAGAAAGTTCTGTTGAAGTGTTGGTACGGGCATGATGGGTAGAATGGCCTCTATATGCTGTATCATTCTATGATGCATCACTGATTTCTCTACAAGAACCTTTGACCCTGATCAAACAGAGGGAGATGAATTCAAATTGTATATGTGTTTCTGTCATAGTTTGAGTAAAATGTAGCTTAATCTTGAAAATTTTTAATATTTTATTTTAAAATTATAGAAGTTTCTGATGTAAATATTTCTTTCTGGGGTTGCCCAGAACAAGGGACCTTAAAGTCAGAGCCTGGCTGTCAGAGTGAAATCTGCACACACATGGAATTGGAAAGCTGGAACTGTCACCCCACGTGGATGTTGGAATTAGAAATGTTGTAAATGAGTTCATTAGATTTGTGTTAGATGAGACGAGTAAGAGTTATGTATTAAAGATTACTCGTGGTATTCTTCAAGAATCTTCAGATTATGATTCTGGAAAAATCACAGAGGATCCAAAAGTTGCCAATGTAACATTCGCATTGGAAAAAGGAAAGAGGCAAAAAGCATGTGAGAATAGGCCAGAGAGCTTCACTGTCCCTCCAGGTTCTTTGTACAAAAATATCTTCCTTTCCTTGTGCTAGATTTAGCTCTATGTCTGCTCATTTCATTGTCCTGTCTATGTCTTCCTGAATTCTGTTACCATCTGCCTCCATTTGTTACAGTTAAGAGTTTGGGTCATCAACAACATCAGAGGCCAGAGAAAATGTCAGGGTCTATTATTGAGGGATGTAATAGAGTATTTGGGAAATTCATAATAATGTCAGGCAGAGTCAGCATGGCTTCAGGATGACAAGCAGGAGAGATAAGGGGATAATAGATTGGGATGTGCAAAAGGTGTTTGGGAAGGTACTGGCTTCTTCAGGAGCCATGTGTTTGGTGTAGTGTATTAGTATGGATAGAGGATTGTCTAATAGACAGTTGGGATAAAGGAGGTTATTTTTAGGATGGTAACCTGTAACCAGTGGACTGCCACAGGGATCAGTACTGTGACCCCAATTGCTTACTATGTTACATGTTTCCAAAAATTTACAGATTCCAGAATGTCTCTTACGGATTGGGAAGGTGCCAAATGTCACCCGAGTTATTAAGAGAGCGAGAGAGAAAATGGAACTACAGACTTGTTAGATTTACGTCAGTATTTGGGAGAAATGTTCAGATCGACTTTAAATCAGCACCTGGTTGATTGTGATCTGATTGGGCATAGCCACAACATGTGGCAAATAGTGTTTGACAAACTTGTTGCAATTCTTTGAAGATATTGCTAACAAAATGGACAAAGAGGTGGTGATGGACATGTTGTACTTAGATTTTCAGAAGGCTTTTGATAAAGATACCCACGGGAGACTGGTTTGGAAGATTTAAAACATACAGTATAGGAGGTAATGTATTGGTTTGGATTACTGATTGGCTAACGGATAGAAAATATTAGGAATAAGAGGGTCACAGTCACATTGTTAGGCTGTGACTAGTGGGGTACCACAAGGATCAATACTTGGGCCCCAGCTGATCACAATATAGATAGTGATTTTGAAGTGGAGACCAAATGTCATATTTCCAAATCTGTGGATAATACAAAACTAAGACCATAAGACAGAGGAGAAGAAATTAAGCCATTCAGCCCATCGAGTCTCCTCTGTCATTCAATCATGGCTGATAAGTTCCTCAACCTCATTCTCCTGCTTTCTCCCTGTAACCCTGAAGGGTGGTCATTATGGGGATCTTTAACTTCCCCAACATTGACTGGAAATGCTATAACTCTAGTATGTTGGATGGATTGGTTTTTGTCCAATGTGTACAGGAGGGTTTCCTGATGCATTATGTCGAAGGGCTGACAAGAGGGGAGGCAACACTGGATCTGGTGCTTGGTAATGAACCAGGCCAGGTGTTTGATTTAGTTGTAGGTGAACACTTTGGAGAGAGTAGCCATAATTCAGTTACGTTTAGGTTAGCGATGGAAAGGGATAGGTACATGTCACAGGTCAAGAGTTATCGATGGGGCAAGGGCAATTATAATGCAATTTAGGCAAGAATTAGGATGCATAGAATGGGGTAGCAAAATGCAAGGGATGTGGACAATGGAAATGTGGAGTTGGTTTAAGGAACAGATATTGCGTGTCCTTGATAGGTATGTCCCTGTCAGGCAGGGAGGAAGTGATAAGGTAAGGGAACCGTGGTTTACTACAGAAATTGCTTCTCCTGTTAAGTGGAAGAAGGAGGCTTATGTGTTGATGAGACAAGATGGTTCAGATGATACGATGGAGAGTTACAGATCAGTTAGGAAGGATTTAAAGAAAGAGTTAAGAGCAAAGAGAGGACACGAGCAGTCTTTAGCAAATAGAATAAAGGAGAACACTAAAGCTTTCTATAGGTATGTGAGGAATAAAAGGATGATTAGGGTAGGAATAGGGCCAGTCACAGACAGGAATGAGAAGTTGAGTGTGGACCCTGTGGAGATCGGAGAGGTGCTAAACGAACATTTCTCATTGGTTTTCACTCAGGAAAAGGAGAATATTGTAGAGGAGAAGAATGAGGTACGAGATATTAGACTAGAAAGATCAAGATTAGTTACGAAAAGGTGCTATCAATTCTAGAAGAAGTGAAAGTAGACAAGTCCCCTGGGCCGGATGGGATTTATCTGAGGATTCCCTGGGAAGCTAGGGAGAAGATAGCAGAGCCTTTGGCTTTGATATTCGAGTCATCATTGTCTACAGGTTTAGTACTAGAGGACTGAAGGATTGCCAGTGTTGTGCCCTTGTTCAAGAAGGGCAGTAGAGATGACCCAGGTAATTATAGACCAGTGAGCCTTACTTCTGTTGTAGGAAAGGTTTTGGAAAGGATTATAAGAGATAGGATTTATAATCATCTAGCAAGCAACAATTTGATTTCAGATAGTCAACGTGGTTCCTGATGAAGGGCTTTTGCCCGAAACGTCGATTTTACTGCTCGTCGGATGCTGCCTGAACTGCTGTGCTCTTGCAGCACCACTAATCCAGAATGTGGTTTCATCAAGGGCAGGTCATGTCTCACAAACCTCATTGAACGTTTTGAGGTGACCAAGCATGTAGATGAGGGTAGGGCAGTTGATGTGGTATACATGGACTTCAGTAAAGCCTTTGATAAGGTACCACATGGTAGGCTGTTGGAGAAAATGCAGAGGCATGGGATTGAAGATGATTTAGCAGTTTGGATTAGAAACTGGCTTTCTGAAAGAAGGCAGCGAGTGGTAATTGATGGAAATGTTCTGGAGTCCAGTTACTAGTGGTGTGCCACAAGGATCGGTTTTGGGACTATTGCTGTTTGTCATTTTTATACATGATTTAGATGCAGGCATAGGTGGATGGGTTATTAAATTTGCAGAGCAGTAGAGTTTGGAAAAATATTACAGGTTGCAGGGGGACTTGGATAAACTGCAGAATTGGGTGGCAAATGGAGTTCAATGCAGCTAAATGTGAGGTGATTCACCTTGAGAAGAATAACAGGAAGGCAGAGTACTGGGTCAATGGAAAGTTTCTTGGTAGTGTGGATGTGCAGAGGGATCTTGGAGTCCATGTACATAGATCCCTGAAAGTTGCCACCCAGGTGGATAGTGCTGTTAAGAAGGCATACAGTGTGTTAGGTTTCATTGCTAGAGGGATTGAGTTCCGGAACCGCAATATTATGCTTCAACTATACAAACCGCTAGCGCGGCCACACTTGGAATATTGTGTACATTTCTGGTCGTCATATTTTGGGAAGGATGTGGAAGCATTGGAAAAGGTGCAGAGGAGATTTACCAGGATGT
>NC_057745.1:37016195-37020044 GCF_004010195.1 Chiloscyllium plagiosum
TCCCAACATCTACTCTGTCCAGGCTATTCTGTATTCTGAATGTTTCAATTAGATCCCCCCTCATCCTTCTCAACTCCATCGAGTAAGTGTGAATGTGTGTTGTGAGGAAGATGTACCTCAACTTCAGGAGAATTTGGACAGACCTGGTGAATGGGCAAGAAAATGGCAGATGGGATAAAATGTAGAAAAATGTGAGTTATCCACTTGGTAGAAAAAACGATGTGTAGATTATTTCTTAAACAGCGAGGGGTTGGAAAGTATAAATGTTGGAGGGACGTGGGTAACGTTGTCAATAAGTCACTGAAGGCCAGCGTCTAGCTGCAGCCAGCTACTAGGAAAGTTGATGGAATGTTATCCTTTATCACAAGAGGATCGGAGTCCAGCTGTAGTAAAGGCTTCCTTCAGTTGTACAGGAACTTGGTTCAACCACACCACAGCACTGTGTGCAGTTTTGATCCCCTTCCATGAGAGAGATCATTGTCATGGAGGGAGTGTAATGAAAGTTCACCAGATTGTTCCTGGCACGGTGAGACTGTCTTAGGAAGAGAGACGGGGGGAAACTGGGCCTATATTCGCCAGAGCTTTGAAGAGTGAGAGGTGATTTCATTAAAACTGACAAAGTACTTAAAGGGGTAGACAGGGTAGATGCAGGTGAGATGTTTCCCCTGGTTGGGGAGTCCAGAACCAGGGGCACTATTTGAAAATAGTGGGGGGTGACACTTCGATCCAAAATGAGAAATTATTTTGCTCCGAGGATTGTGAACCCCTGGGCTGTGGGAGCTTAGTCTTTGATCGAGATTGATAGATTTCTGATTATCGTTGGTGAAGGGGTTGAGATGAGTAAAAGGTTTTGAAAATATTTGATCAGCCATGATTGTATTAAATGGTGGGGCAGGCTCAATGGGCTGAATGGCCTACTCCTGTTCCTCTGTAGCTATGATCTGGAACATGATGCCTGAAAAGGTGGTGGAAGGAATTCTAATCACATTTCCAAAATTAGATAAATATGTGAAGAGGGAAAACCTTTCAAAGGCAGTGGGGAAAATATCAGGGAGTGAGTGGGACTAATTGGTTTCTCTTTCAAAGAAACATCAACAGCTGTAATGGGTCGAATGGCCTCCTATGTTGGACCATTGTAAGGTAGTGTTTACTTTCCAGCAGTGTGGGGGTTAAGGTCTCTCGGTGTCTGCTACCCATCATGGAGAAGGTGCTTCCTTTCCTCAGTTATTGGCTTCCTTTTAATATCGAGCATCCTGGAATCTGGGCAGGGACTGACGTGTTCAGTTGCAAAAACTGACACGTCACCTCAGGAGCAATGAGTGTTTCAATAGACATTAACCAGTGCTGAGTCACTTTGCATTAATGCTCTGAGAACCACAAAAAAAATTGATTGTGGAACTAGATTCAAGCTGTTATGCCCACTTTGTCTGTCCTAACTTGGGAGAGACGGACTTGTTGATGATTATGGCCCACCCCTTTCTCCAGTTTTGCTGTTTGGATGACATTGGCAGAGTAAGCCATCATCAGATACCCAGAGGGTATAAACGGTCAAATTTGTCGATTGTAACTGCCGTTGTATGTAGGCTAGGACTTAACAAACCAATTGGCTCCATATTTTGTCTGATAGTGTACAGCATCATGATCCTGATAACAGTCAGATTTATTGAATTCAGTTTAGAAACTTCCATGGCCCTGGCTCCCTCTTCTGAAGATGTTGGGTCCCTTCCTGTGGTGAAGATGTTGACCGCGCTCCATGTGTTGTCTATGAATGAAGCTAAACATGGCACGGTGATGGGGGCTGGCTTCTTTCGGGTGTCTGATGCTGTCCATTTGTTGATGTCAGATTACATCAGTCCCTCCACACAGCTGAAAGTTATTGGTTAAGATTGGGAGGAACAAAGTGTTGTGATTTTATTTCTGACCTCCTTATGTGAGGGAAACTAAAGCCAGTGTGCCGATTGTGTTAGGAAGTGGTTTAATGCTCACGCTTGCCCTAATCTGGACACGAGGCCTCGGTGTAGATGCAGCCACTATTGGAAACAGCTGCTTCAGACATCAAACTGCCAGCAGCTCTGCTACATTGGAGTGAGGGGGATGGGGGGGGGGGGGTGAATGGAGGTCTTCCTGCCAGGGCAGTGGGGGTGAGGAGGGGGCTTCCTGCCTGGGCAGTGGGGGTGAGGAGGGGGCTTCCTGCCAGGGCAGTGGGGGTGAGGAGGGGGCTTCCTGCCTGGGCAGTGGGGGTGAGGAGGGGGCTTCCTGCCAGGGCAGTGGGGGTGAGGAGGGGGCTTCCTGCCTGGGCAGTGGGGGTGAGGAGGGGGCTTCCTGCCAGGGCAGTGGGGGTGAGGAGGGGGCTTCCTGCCTGGGCAGTGGGGGTGAGGAGGGGGTCTTCCTGCTGGAGCAGTAGGAGTGAGGAATTGGTCTTCCTTTCTGAGCAGTGGGGGTGAGGAGGGGGCTTCCTGCCAGAGAATGAGGACAGTTCTCACTCTCGGTTTCCTCCCCCCCCCTCACAGAGTTGAGGGGTTTGAGCTGTGCCCCGAGTGGGTCCCTGGGGTCTGTGGGGAGCTCACTCGCAGTTTGACGACTGGCTGTTTACACTCTGGCTTCAGATGGCTGAGTGTTTGTTATTTTTTTATGAGCTGCGAAAGCTGGAATCTCTTGGCTCTGCCAGAAGCAACACTCCGGAATTTCCTCTGCTGTGTGCCAGCTCTCGCTGTTTGGATCTGCTGTTCCTGCTATTGGCAGCATGCCGTGGTGCTGTGCTGTGTCTCCAACAGTCCACCCCTGGTTAACAATTTAATCTGCACTGGCTCAAACTGTTCAGGCTGCAGAGACCAGGAGAGGGAGAGAGTTTAATCTTTGTCATAGCAGTTTTCCACACTGGCTGCATTGCTAGTTTCTGGGTGTGGGTTTCAGGCTTTGGTCCCATCTCAGTGCCTTGGACTGAACAATACTGTGTGTATAGTTTCTGTGAGCTATTTGACCATGAGTGTCATCATTCACCTCTGTCCCCACTGTCTTGTGTGACTCTTCACCCCCTCCCCCAACCCATCTCTCTATTTCTTTCTCTGTCTGCCTCTGTCTCTCTCTGTCTGTCTCTCTCACACACACACACGCTCTCACAATCTCGCGCTCTCTCTCTCACGCTCGCTCTCTCTTGCTCTCTCTCTCACACTTGCTCTCTCTCACGCTCTCTCTTGCTCTCTCGCGAGCTCTCATGCGTGCGCTCTCTCTCTCTCACACACACACACACACACACACACACACACACTCTCTCTCTCTCTGTTTGCCTCCCTCTCTCTTTGTCACTGAGCGAAGAGGCCTTGGTTAATGCTGTGGGGATGTGGGGTCAGATGTCACCGTGATCCAGGTTTCAATTGAAATTTAATCAGAGTATCTGGAATGAATGGCTGGCCTTATGATAATTGTGTAACCATCGCTGATTGTCATAAAAACCCATCTGGTTCACTAATGTTCTTTTAGGGAAGGAAATCCATCATCTTCACCTGGTCTGATCTCCATGCGACTCCAGAGCCACAGTAATGTGGGTTGACTCTTTGCCTCTGAAATGGCCAGTAGAGCCACTCTGTTCAGGGGGGTGGGATGTTAATGTATACACAGACAAATGTGACAATGACCTTGCTCCCATTCTGGCAGGAGGCAGTGGGTAACAATCGGGAATTGGTAGAAACACTGGATTTACGGAGTTAATGAGGCCAGCTTTGGTTCATTGGCTTCATTACAAAGGTAATTGTGGCCTGGTGTGTGGGGGTAGTGAGGAGGCCATGTTTGGGGTGGGGTGGGGTGGGGTTCTTTGTTGGGGTGGGGAGAAGGTGTCCCCCAGAGGTAAAG
>NC_057745.1:37021141-37042481 GCF_004010195.1 Chiloscyllium plagiosum
GGAGGGGGCTGCTGTGTGTGTGTGAGGGGAGGGGGCTGTGTGTGTGTATGGGGAGGGAGCTGTGTGTTTGTGAGGGGTGGGGGCTGTGCTGGGGCAGAGGTCATGCTAACCTCAGTCAGCCTGTAGGTTAGTAACTGTGTTAGTAAATGACACAGTTCTCAAGTGCTCCCAATCTGTGTGTTTTGAGCTTCTTTAATAGAGGCATTGAACATTTTGACATGTTTTGATCGGGTAATAAAAGAGAAACAGTTTTCACTGGCAGGAGGCTCAGTAACCTGGGCCCACAGATTGAAGATCACGAGCAATCGAACCAGCAGCAACAGAAGGAGAATGTTTTTTTACACAGTGAGATGTCATGATCTGGAATGTGTTGCTTGAAATGATGATGGGAATGGAATCAATCATAATTTTCAAGAAGCTATTAGATAAATATTTGAAGATGAAATTTACAACATCATGGCCAGAGAACAGTCAGGGAGCTAGTACAGGCACCATAGCACAAATGGCCTCCTTCAGTGGTTAAAAATATGATTTTGTACTAAAGCATGTTGATATGTCTGATAATGGTTACTTTGGCAGATTGAATTTAA
Source organism: Chiloscyllium plagiosum (assembly GCF_004010195.1). Classification (NCBI taxonomy): domain Eukaryota; kingdom Metazoa; phylum Chordata; class Chondrichthyes; order Orectolobiformes; family Hemiscylliidae; genus Chiloscyllium; species Chiloscyllium plagiosum. The sequence continues at coordinate 37,021,732 of NC_057745.1, forward strand.
CGAGGCTTAATTGTTACAACTGGGAGAGGTGAAATTATCGTTTCTTAAAAATAATATTTGAAACTGTAAACTGAGTTTCTGGACAATTCTGCCATTCCTATCTCATATTGATCGATCCAGCTAGAACCCCCATCGTAGATATTTTTAATCAACTTCATCAGATATGTTATCTCTGAAATCTGAACCCAGACCTTTTTGACCCAGAGGTATGGACGTTACCACTGTGTGGCAAGCATTAAAATCCCATCATCGACCACTGAGACATTCAAAGCCATGTCCACAGAACATTAGCCTTAGGTCTGGGTTTGCTAGTCCAATCACATGACCACATTGCCACCACCTCCTCAGTTTGTGCTTGTTTAGTTTGGTCGATGGGTCTGTCTGTCTGTGATCCTTAAAGACGTTTCAAAATCAACCTGATCAGAGGTGTCTTATACAGCAGCTCCCAAGGAGCTGGGACTTGGACCGTAGTCTCCTGGCTCAGGTGACATGACACTACCAATGCACCACAAGAGTCCTTTTAACAAAACACAGCCTTCTTAGACAGATTGGCCATACTAAATAGTCCGTAGTGTCCAGGGATATGCAGGCCATGTGCAGTTACTGGGGAAAGGTAGGGACTGGATCTGGATCTGGGTGAAATGCTCTTCAGAGGGTCAGTACAGACTCAATGGGCCGAAGGGCTGTTTTCCACACTGAATAGAAGAGAAGTGTATTGTCTTGTACATCTACATCTACATGAAAAATACAGTGAAACGTTTTATAAATTGCCCTATTTTGGCACCTATATTAATGACAGAGGTCATACATAATAATTAAGAAAAGGAAAATTAAGATAAAGTTCATCACAGTTCAATGAATGGCTTTTGGGCTGGGGTAAAGCCGATTAAGGAATGATAGGATATCCTGAAGATGCAGCCAGGATGAGAGAACCACCTTAAGCCGCTGGAATGCTGGGCCAGAAACCTCTGAAGAAAATCGCCACCCCAAGCTGGTGGAAGCCACGTTGTCGCTGGGCAAGGGGAAGCCTACTATTCCCCATCCGTATCCTCCACGTTGTCGGAATTCAATGGCTGTGGGTCATTATGGTCTGCGCCCTGCCCCGCGCGCCCCCCCCCCCCCCCCACCCCAACACCTTCTCAAGGGGCAGTTAAGGATAAGAAATAAATATTGGCTCAGCCATAGATGCTCATGCTCAATGAGTGAAACGTGCCACTCAATTTGTAAACGATTTGGTTCTGATTCAGGTGCTCCTGGGGGAGAGGGGGTGCTGGGAACCATTTGCCTTTAATGCCCCCGTCCTGGCAAATCACATGAGAATGTTACCCCTCCATTCATGGCCTGGTTCACCCACCCAGTCCTCACCTCAATGCTGACTGAGTGGGAGATGTGGCCTTTTGATTTGCTTTTGATGGGGGTGGAGTTTAGAGGGAGGGGGCTCACAAGGGTAAAAGGCACATTGATTAATAAACCAGACATGTGCTGTTCACAAGGAGACAGTGAGGTCTGCAGATGCTGGAGATCAGAGTTGAGTGTGTGTTGCTGGAAAAGCATGAGTGGTCAGGCAGCATCCGAGAAGCAGGAAAATCGACAATTCGGGCATAAGTCCTTCATCAGGAATGCGCTGTTCACTGTCGAGATTCCCAATGCTGCATTGATAAGCTTGGCACAGGATTAACTTGCAATCGTTAAATCCAGTGAAAGACTTTCAAACCAGCTGCTGGCAGGGTAAGGAGCATCAGTTTTTGTGGAGAAATTCAAGAGGCTGGAGAGTGTTTGCAGTGTCAGTCACCAGAGAGCTTCAAGATTTATCGTCAATGTCAGAAGAGTGAGAGGAAACATGAGCATTTATTTTTCATAGCAAGTTGTTGTGATGGGGAAAGGGCAGGGAGAGCAGGTTCAGTTGCAGCTTTCAGAAGGTAGTTGGATGAACATTTGAAGAGTAGAAATTTGCCAGATGACAGAGAGTGAGTGAGCGAGCAGGGGAGTAGGGGCTAATTGGATAGGTTATTTCAAATGCCAGCAAGACCCAATGGCCTCTTGTGAGGTAAGTTTTTTTATATCAGCAAGGTAATCATTAAAAAAGCAATAATTTAAAATTAAATGGAAACGAATTGCGTGATTTGATGCACAATGAAGGATCTGTTCCTCAGTGGTCAGTCAGTCACCAGGAACAGGTTTAGAATCTGCTTTCTGCTGGTTAGAGTCACACTGTCCCCCAGCTGTTGCTGTGTCCAGAGGCAGGCTCAGCAGGGAAGTGTCTGAGGCATATCAAACTCCGACCGGACTTGAGTCAGCCATCCGTACTGTCACCTGTCCCTGCCCCTCTCAGCTAACTGCTGCTGAAACTCCTGTCCATCTTCCTGTTACCTCCACGCGCAATAATCCAGTGCCATCTCTCAATCTGAGTACATTGGTGTTAATCCAAAACTGCACAATGTGGAGTCTCACTGGGGTAGGTCTGCATACACACACCGACCCTCTCTGGGGTATGGGGTGCCACACACACTGACATGACTGGATAGAGATCTGACAGTTTACTGAAATGTCTGTTTTTCATTTCACTCCATAAACAGAATATTAGTGGGGAATTTAATCATCAGTGGATTCAGTACTGAGCTGAGTCTTATTGTATTGAGTGTCCAATATGCTCAGTCCCTAACTGCATATTCAACTGGAGTTCCTGGTCAGGATAGGTACACGTCATTTTCTTCCTGGGCCAATGGCCAGTTTAAAGGCGGTGATCTACTAGGTCTGGATCTACTGCACTGAGCCCGGGTAGGAGCGGGGAAATGAGGAGCTCCCCTCGGACATTGGGAGGGGTACAGATAGAGAGAGAGAGAGACTGTCCCGCTGCCACCAGTGTAAGTCACTGCAATCTGGAGGAAAGCTGGAGCCTCAGACAGTGTTTGTAATGCAGACAACTCCAAATGTTTCTCAGGAGAATTCACACACACACAATGCAGCTTTGAGCTGACTGCTGTGCAATCTCAGTGATCTGAGGTGTCACTGAGTCTGAGAAAGTGGGAATGAGACAATTGCCCCTCCAGGGCATTACAGAGAGCAGAGGTCTTGGGGATAGTGGGGAATAATGGAATACTTGCTTCTCCATTGTTAACCTTCAGACTCATCGGACTGGAGTGTCTCAGATGATGATCTGTACTGAGCGTTTTGCTTCACAGTTTAACAGGAAGTAGATAATAGCGACCCAAACAGGAAATGGTTGGAGGTTTTTATTTGTACAAGTGTTGATGCTGAATGCTGAACAAGAGGAGTCTGGGGATTGGGAATGACGGTGCTATTAACCCAGTCCCTTCACATCTGGGGCCAGATGGTTCATGAAGTCTGTGCTGGTTCCTCAGCGAGCCAGCTGTGTGAAAACAGAGACACTCGTACCATGAGAAGGTGAGGCACAGAGGGAAAGCTTCCCCTGGATCCGGAATCTGAAACCGGTCACACACACACAACCATTCGAATCATTGATCATTGCTGTGTTTCCTATATTACGACAGTCTAAACAACAAGCAGCATGTTCCCAAATATGAAGTAATGAGCAGATAATATATCAGTGATGTCAGTTGAGAGATAAATATTGGCTAAGAACTGGGAAAACATTTCTGCTTTTCTTTGAAATTGCGTCATTGGCTATTTTACACTCAACTGAGGACAGCAGAGCTTTGGTTTAATATCTCATTTTGGCAGTTATGATAATCTGACGCTTTCTCAGCACTGACCCTCCGACAGTGCGGCACTCCCTCTGCGCTGACCCTCCGACAGTGCGGTGCTCCCTCTGCGCTGACCCTCTGACTGTGCAGTGCGCCCTCTGACGGTGCAGTGCGCCCTCTGCGCTGACCCTCCGACAGTGCGGCACTCCCTCTGCGCTGAGCCTCCGACAGTGCGGCGCTCCCTCTGCGCTGAGCCTCCGACAGTGCGGTGCTCCCTCAGCACTGACCCTCCGACAGTGCAGTGCGCCCTCTGCGCTGACCCTCCGACAGTGTGGCACTCCCTCTGCGCTGACCCTCCGACAGTGTGGCGCTCCCTCTGCGCTGACCCTCCGACAGTGCAGTGCGCCCTCAGCACTGACCCTCCGACAGTGCGGTGCTCCCTCTGCGCTGACCCTCTGACTGTGCGGTGCGCCCTCTGCGCTGACCCTCTGACGGTGCAGTGCGCCCTCTGCGCTGACCTCTGACGGTGCAGTGCGCCCTCTGCGCTGACCCTCCGACAGTGCAGTGCGCTCTCTGCGCTGACCCTCCGACAGTGCGGTGCTCCCTCTGCGCTGACCCTCCGACAGTGCGGTGCTCCCTCAGCACTGACCATCCGTCAGTGCAGTGCGCCCTCTGCACTGACCCTCCGACAGTGCAGTGCGCCCTCTGCGCTGACCCTCCGACAGTGTAGTGCGCCTTCTGTGCTGACCCTCCGACAGTGCAGTGCGCCCTCAGCGCTGACCCTCCGACAGTGCGGCGCTCCCTCAGCGCTGACCCTCCGACAGTGCGGTGCTCCCTCAGCACTGGCCCTCTGACAGTGCGGTGCTCCCTCTGCGCTGAGCCTCCGACAGTGCGGCGCTCCCTCAGCACTGACCCTCTGACAGTGCGGCACTCCCTCAGCACTGACCCTTCAATAGTGCGGCGCCCCCTCAGTACTGACCCTCTGACAGCATAGCATTCACTCCGTGCTGACCCTCCAACAGTGCAGTGCTGACCCTCTGCCAGCGCAGCCCTCTGTCTGCGCTGACCCTCTCCCAGCGCAGCTCTCTGACAGCGCTGACCCTCTGCCAGCGCAGCCCTCTGTCTGCGCTGACCATCTGCCAGCGCGGCCCTCTGACAGCGCGGCACTCCCTCAGTGTGGATTTCTGTTGAGTGTTCTATCGTTTTGTGTTGAAGTCTCTGGAATGGGACATGACCTTCTGATTCTGAGTTTGCAGAGGTTGGTCTGACAGTTACCAAACTCTTGACACGTGCAGCATGGTCCCTGCAGTGGGCGGGATTGTCTGGAATGTCTCTCCATGCTGGGGACTGGAATGGATCCTGAGGGGGTTGGGAGCCTGACCATGAGGTAGCTGTTGGGAAGGGTTTGTTTGGTTAGAGTCACAGGACAGTGGGATGTGCAGAACCTGCGCTGTGTTCTGCTCATGTGTCTTTCTGCCTCTCAAACCATGATCCAACTTGAATATGTTTGTTGTGAGCCTCTGGAATTGTTTCTTTTATTGGTCAGAGTATTGAGTATAAGAGTTGGGAGGTCACGTTGTGGCTGTACAGGACATTGGTTAGGCCACTGTTGGAATCAATGCATGCAATTCTGGTCTCCTTCCTATCGGAAATATGTTGTGAAACTTGAAAGCGTTCAGAAAAGGATGTTGCCATGGTTGGAAGGTTTGAGCTTTGTGAGTGGCTGAACAGGCTGGGGCTGTTTTCCCTGGAGCATTGGAGGCTGAGGGGTGACCTTATAGAGGTTTATAAAATTATGGGGATGTCTGGTCAGCATGGACGGGTTGGACTGAAGGGTCTGTCTCCATGCTGTACATCTCAACCTCTTTTATTTCTTGTTTGTCTGACGCGGTGACTGTTGGGTTGTCTGTCAATCAGCACAATATTATTTGTTACTGGCTCTGCCCATCACACCAATCTGCTATGTACATGTGAATATACATAATGGAAGCAGAAGTAGGCCATTCAGCCCTTTTGAGTCTGCTAAACCATTCACTAAGATCACAGCTGATCCAGAGCTGCCCTTGGTAAAATACGACTGAGTGAACAATGCAGAAACAAGCCATTTGGCCCATCAGGTTGATGTTTGTATATATGCTCCACGTGAGCCTCTTCCCACTGGTCTTGAGGAAGGTTTTGACAGGCTCAGTTTGTCTCCACTGGAGTATAGAAGAGCAGAGCGGCAATTTGATTCAAACTTAAGATCCTGACGGATCCTGTCAGTTGGATACGGGAAAGGATGTTTTCTCTGGTGTGAGAGGCGAGAACCAAGTGTTACTGTTTTTTAATTAGTTTCCCATTGAAGACAGATAAGGAGAGTCCTGATTCTCACAGAATGTCGGGATTGTTTGGAACTCGCTTCCTCATATTAATCCAAATTTCCCCATAACGTAGCAATCTCTAAACATTAGTTCTACCAATATCCTATCAAAGCCTTTCATAATTTGTCAGGTCACCCCTCAGCCTTGTTTTTTTTTGTTTGGAGGAAAGAGCTTCAGTCTCTAACTTAATTGCTTTTCCAGACCTCAGCCTAGTAACAGCCTCAGAATCCTAATTTGCATCGTCCTTCTGAGCCTTGTCTTGTGGAAGCAGAAGGGGTGTGATTGCACCCTGTTAGGGAGAAGACAGTTGAGCTGCATTTGTTTCTGCTGCATCCCACAGACACATGGATGGGAAGAAGAGAATGGTAGATGCCCTGGATAAAGAGCAGCCGTAAGGGCTGTGTTGGACAGCTACACTGAAGGCCTTGGTCCACTTCTCATCCTTGAATTTTATCCGGATCCCTGACCTTGGCAACTGGAGGCACCCGGATCCCTAGCATCTGGCAGCCGGATCCCTGACCTCAGGACTTAGTTGATCCCTGACCTGAGATCTGGCATACCCTCACCCTTGACCCTGGAAACCAGCAGTGACGGGATTGTGTATAGTGTCCCTTAGGTCTATAAGCTAAGGTCCATGAATGGCAGGGAGATCTGGATTGTATCTAATGGGAGAGTTTGTTGATGGGATTATAAACCTCAGAGAATTTGGAGTCGTTGCTGCATTGTTTAGTCATTATGTCATTCTCATTTTTCAATGTGAAAAGCACAACAAATTGGGAGCTAAATGTCTTGTGTACAAATGCATATCTGGTATAATCTTTCCAAGATTGTACGTATTTCATGACATAAAAGGAGAAATTGCTGGAAATGCTCAGCGGATCAGGCAGTATCTATGAAGATGGAAACAAAGTGATAACGTTGACCCGACCACCCTCTGTGCTGTCTTTCCAGGAATTTTAAGTTTATTTCAGATTTGTAGCTCTCCTGAGTTTTGGTTCCAATTATAAAGCAGGCAGGGTGCAGTTATGGAGCAGTGTCAGGATTTGTTGGTGGTGTTGAAACCCTGCTGCCTTTTGTTCCTCCAGAAGTGAACAGCTTCCGAGACGGTGTGCATCTCTCAGGGTCGGTCTGCATCACCCACCTACCTCTGCACACAAGTGCATTGATAGTTCCGAACCTGTGGACTCAGCAAGAGAAACTCTGAAACTCTGGCAGAGCCACAGACTGTGTGAATGTAGACTCTGAGCGAGCACAGGACTGTCTGCTCCACAATCTGGAGCTGGTGACAAGCATGTGTCAGCACAGGCAGTTGGAGTAGAATGGACGATGGCAGCCTGCAGTTATTTTGGGAGACTGTGCGAGCTATGGAATGTGCTGCTGATGTCATTTACTACAGCAAGCATGGAGCAGATGGTGTGGGCTGAAGACCAATCCAGCTGGGACTGAGCAGGGACTTTTACATTGACATTAACCCTTTTGAACCAGCTGTCTTTCAGATGATGCCAGGCACTGATAGCTGGTGTTTGTTTGATCTGTTCCCCACAAGGTGCCATGTTCAATTCAGTTCAAATGGGCAAGGCTATTGATCCCACAAACTTTACAAACCACAGTCCCTCGTTCCCCTCCCCCTGCCCCACCCCAGTCATGGCACACGGCTGCCTCAATACATCGAGTTTCACTCCAGCTTTTAAACACCTGAGCCCCATTGCTCCGTTCAACACCTTTCATCCCATTCATAAGACTTGAACACGTAATCCAAATCAACAATGTCCGTGCAGTGCCAAGGGAGCAGCGCACTGTCGGCGGGTCAGTGCCACATTGTCGGCGGGTCAGTGCCGAGGGAGCGCCGCACTGTCGGAGGGTCAGTGCCGAGGGAGCGCCGCACTGTCGGAGGGTCAGTTCCGAGAGAGCGCCGCACTATCAGAGAGTCAGTGCTGAGGGAGTGCCACACTGTCAGAGGGTCAGTGCCGAGGGGGTGCCGCACTGTCAAGACAGATTCTTTTGCAATGATTCAGTCAAAGCTATTTAGAATTATAATGCCGTCTCTTTTTCATTTCCTCATCTCTATGGATGGGCCTCTCACACTAACTTGCCTTTCAAGAGCATGAATTTGGTCAAAAGTTCTGGTTTGGTTTGAAATAAGTGTTTCCTATCTGCCTTTACTTTTCTTCACCCTCATGACACGTGCTGTGCCTGAATACTGACCGTTACCTTTGTCCTGCACTCGTCTTTTCACTCACCAACTACTTCCTTCACTATTCAGTCTGTCAAGCATTGAATTTATCTTTCTTTCATGACCGTATTTTAAATTGAAATATATTGTGCCATTTCCTCTTAAGATATACCCTGCTGAGAATCTTTGACTTTGCCTAAATACATTCAAAGAAGTGATTTGTTTGTTTGCTCGACACAGCTTATTATTTGTTACATTTTCTATCCAGCTGAACCTTTTCAGTTTCCTCCAAACCCACATTACGAAGCTCTTTAGTGAGCTGCTGTCCTCCCTCTGAGGTCTAAACTTCCTGCCACTACACAAGAGGACTCCAAATCGAGCTCTTTACAAGATGCTTTTTGGCTAAACTTTATCCTTCAACAGAGCACCTCCTGAGTGCCTCCTTCATTTGCTGCGTTTCAAGGTTGCAAAGCCCATGTTCCTGCAGCCCCTGCCCGTTAGCCCAGGCTTTGTGTGTGGCTCGCTCTGTGCCGGAGTCTGACTGATGACCAGAGATTTTTACAGAGGAATTTGTCACAACAGGTTGTGGAAACCAGGCTTTTAAACCCAAGCTGTGATCCGATCAAGGTGTTTTGAGATGTTGAAAGGAATCAATGGGGTATTTATGGAGAGCTGTCTCTGTATCTGTGTTAAATGGAGAAAACATGGCAGCAGTTCCTCACAGCAGGTTCCTGTAACATCAGTGAGATGAATGATCCAGTCAGTTGTAATTATGGTGCTGGTTGAAGGTTAACTATTGATTGGAACACAGGCGTGAATTCACCTGCTCCAGCCCTAATTCAGCAGTGACGAGTGACTTTGATGACTTTGGTTTCATATGCTTGGCACTTTTCAAAACAAACCACGGTGGCTCAGTGGTTAGCACTGCTGCCTCACAGCACCAGGGTCCCAGGTCCACTTCCAGTCTCGGGCAACTGCCTGTGTGGACTTTGCATATTCTGCCTGTGTCTGCATAGGTTTCCTCTGAGTGCTGGAGTTTCCTCCCACAATCCAAAGTCATGCAGGTCGTGGGAAATGCAGGGTTACAGGTATTTGGTAGGAGATGGATCTGGTGGGATAGTCTTCACAGGGTTGGTGTGAACATAATAGGCCAAATGGCCTGTGTCCAGACTATAGGGATTCTATGATTAGAATCTAGAAGTTAGAAGCGAAGATTGCTGTTAAATCATTTTCGCCCATTGGCATAAATCCTCAATTTGAAACTTGCTGCTGAGCCTGTGATAGTTGCATATCAGCAGCTTGTGTGTGGAGAGGGAACAAGACGAGTGAATGCGAGATTAAACAGTGTCAGAGTGGGGCTGCTGATGAATTGCTAAAAGCGGGTAGCCCTCTCCAGGTTCTCACTCTCACACTCTACTCACTGAGAGTGGAGAAAACACTCACCACTTCCATCAGGGAAACACCAAACTAATGAGCTGGTGTTTGCAAACTGAGGATCTTGGTAATTGCAGTTTAGCACCTCCTGTGTGGTACTGCCTCACTCAGAACACTGCAGCTTTCTCTCCCTCTGAGCAAACCCTCGTCTCATTATGTCCTCGTGTGAATCTAAACCCTGACAGTGAAAGAGATTTACCTGGGGTGAGGGCTGATTTATATATCACATGTGCATCTCCTATTGGTTCTTACACTTGGCTTCATTTTGGAATACCGAGAAGTCGGTTATGTGTGTCAGGCAACAATCATTGGTTAATCACTGAGTTACTAGTTAATTTCCTTGCCCATATGGCTTGAGGGAGAAGTGTAAAACACTACAAGGATTCTTCAAGTATTGCTGTGGGATTTTCAAGATGCACAGAAGTCACCAGAACAGGTTGGTAGAGCTTCGGTTTAAAGTCTCACTTCCAAGACAGTGCCTCTGACAGTGCAGCACACTCTTGGGACAGGGTTGGGTATGTTGGCTTGGATGATGGGGTTGTCTTGGTTGAAGCTTGAGTTCTTGACCTCGTGGAATTAGCTTTAGCTCACTGTGTAGCACTCTTATGCTGAGATGGGGGAATGCTGCACTTTCAGAGAGACCCCCTTTGGAATCTGATGTTAAACCAAAGACTTTAGATAAAGTGTAAAATACCCCATTACACTTGAAAGAAAAGAGAATAATTTGCATTTATCAGCTGCCTTTAATGACCTTTCAATCATCCCAAAGTACTTTTTGCCAATAAATTACTTCTGAAATGTAGTCATTGTCACAATATAAGAAACACCGACAAATGGGCATGGGCCCACAAACAGCAATGTGATAATGACCAAATAATCTGTCCGAGCATTGATGATTGAGGGATAATTATTGGTGAGAAGCCCCTCCACCAAAGACTTCTTTCATATTCCACTTGACAGGCTGATCTCCTGTGAAGGACTTCCTGTGAGCAGTGCAGCACTCCCTCAGCACTGCAGTGAAAGTCCGCCTGCATTTTTAAACTCTGATCTTTGGGTTGGAACTTGAACCCACCACCTTGTGATCTTTGAGGCAAGAGCTGTCACTGGTGAGCCGTGGCTCCCAGTCTGTTTGAAGAACAGTAGCTGAGTACTCCCTGACATCTTGGATGATACTTATTTCTCACACCACGAAAACAGGCAGCCTGGTCATTGATGCTCCTCTATAGAATGTACAGCTCTTCAGTGGAAACATTTAAATGTAGCATTCTGCTCCTTTGGTAGAATTAACAGCCATCAAACTTCAGACTCTCCCAGGTCTCGCAGAAAATGTATCATTTGTTTTTAGAAGCAATTTGAGAACATTTTCAAAAGGGGACTGTCAAATGTTATAGGAGGTGCGGAGGTACTGAAAGGTGCTTTATAAATGCCAGTCTTTTACTCCAGTACCTGTTTGCCAAGTGCACACAGTAACTGCAGAAATTCACAGCTTATAAAACGCTGAATCAGGCGTGTGGGACATGATGTTCCAGCAAGGAACTGTGGGGCAGGCAGGAAGTCCAATGTTAGAAGATATTCTCGGCCTGGTAGGGGACTAATTCCGTCCCGGTGTTATAGCAGACAGTGTGTTAACCTTGTCCCACTGTGGTACATGCCCCTGACTGCTTCCTGTGCTGTAAGACAATCTGAGGTCGAGGGACAGTCAGTTTACATTGCAATGCAATCGTCTCTCCCACTGAGTGAGTTCTGAGAGTTCATGCTTTTTGCTCGGGTTGGAGCACTGCTGTGGTTTATTGGAACTGAATCTGCCTTTCAATATGCAGCTTCTGTGCAGAACCAGTGACTCTGGGCACAGCACGAGGCACTGACAGTCATATAGTCCAAAGCTTTTCGCTATCAACAGTTATCTCCCCCCACCCACCCACACACACACACACACACACACACACACACACACACACACACACGCAGTCTCTCTCTCTCTCTCACACACGCGCGCACACACTGACTCTCACTGGGGTATGGCGTCCCACATACACACACTGACTCTCACTGGAATTTAGTTTAGGGAAGGTGCCTTGGCCAGGTTTGCCCTGGCTGTTCTAATCACCTTTGTACTCAAGCCAGTGATCTCCAGCAGTTTACAATGTGACCATAAGATAAAGGAGCGGAATTAGGCCATTCAGCCCATCATGTCTGCTCTGCCATTTGATTATGGCTGACATGTTTAACAACCCCATTCCCCATGACTCTTGACCCCCTTTCTAATCAAAAACCTATCTATCTCTGTCTTAATAAACTCAATGACTTGTCTTCCACAGCCTTCTGTGGCAATGAGCTCCACAGATTCCCCACCCTCTGGCTAAAGAAATTCCTCCTCATCTCAGTTTTAAAGGGTTGTCCCTTCACTCCGAGGCTAGTCCTAGTTTTCTCTACTCATGGAAACATCTCCTCCATGTCCACTCTGTATGACAGACTGCATTGCTGCTACATCATTGTCTCTTGTCTCTCTCTTGTGCAGCATTTCAATTTCTACAAGTTCAGTGTGGAACGAGAAGAGATTTTTCCTTAACCTCTGATGATCCCTGATTATACTGAACTCCTGGATGTTCCCCCAACTGCAGTGGCAAGAATGGATTGTGTAGAGGGTTGGAATGAACCCCTCAATTTACATGAGAACAGAAAGTCAGGCAGTAGCTGTGGAGAGAGAGAGAGAGAGAGAGCAAGCTAACATTTCAAATCCAGCATCTGCAGTAATTTCCATATGAGTGTAGGGTTGTGACATGGTGGAAATGTTCATGACAGGTTTGGAGAGTCATCTCTATCTCACAAGGAACTGGGGTGAGGGGATGAGTGTAGGGAAATGGGGATTCGTTCTCCTCGGGTTTGCCCTTGAACCTTTTGTGCTGCCTTGCGCGATCTCATGTGACATGCTGTTCGATTCTGTGCCCCTGGTGATTCTGTCCTGTTTCTGGCTCAGCCTATTTAATAAAAGCCTGTTTTGTCTTTGGACTGTTAACAGCTTTTAAAGAGTGGTACCAGATACCAAGAACTGAGAAACCTTGACTGGCCCCGATTCGGTTTATTTTGATTCTTTGGAATGTGTGACTGGGCTCGGACCTTTGGGGCCGTTTTGAAAGAGTCATTATTAAAATAATGTGGGAAATGCAGCAACCAGTTTGCGCATAGTAAACTCGCAAAAAGCAGCAGTGAGATGGCAGACCAGGGTCTTTTAATTTAAAGCGATGTTATTACCAAGGAGGATAGATGTCAGCCCCCGAACCTGAACAAAATCTCATCGCAAAGGATGGCCCCTCCAACAGTGCGGCACTTCCTCAAACTGGTAAAGTTGGAAACGTTGGGCCTAGATCATAGGAGGAAGTGGGTACTGTGGATGCTGGAGATTAGAGTCTAGATTAAAGTGGTGCTGGAAAAGCACAGCAGGTCAGGTAGCATCCGAGGAGCAGGAAAATCAACATTGTAGGCAAAAGCCCTTCATCAGGAAATTCCCGATGAAGGGCTTTTGCCCGAAACATTGATTTTCCTGCTCCTCGGATGCTACCTGACCTGCTGTGCTTTTCCAGCACTACTCTAATCTTGACCCTGGATTATAGGAGCTGAGTTTCTGTAGAGGGGGTTTTGAGTAAGATTGAGTGGGCTGCCTTCAAATACTGTCTTTTCCCCAAGAATTAATTTGTTCCACAGCTGTCCTGACCTTTTATCCATCAGGCTTTGTAAGAGGTTAATATGGGACATTGGGCTTCACAAATCAAGTCAAAGAGGAACTTATGCTAAACCCACATTGTGGTTAGCCCCAGATCAAGAGCTAGCTCCACAGTTTTGGAGGGATAAACAGGATTTCACTGGAAAGGTTCCAGGGATGTGAAATGATGGTGACATGGAGAGTCAGGAGAAACAGAGGTTTTCCTTAGAGCAGCAAAGGTTCAGAAGAGTTGATAGAGATGTTTCAAATCATGAGGGGGCTTATAATAGAGTGAGAACAGAGGAACTGTTTTCACAGTGAGTGGATCGAGGTATTGATAGTTTAAGTAAATGAACAAAATGTTGGCAAATGGAGTGTAGTGTGATATGGGAAAATATGAAGTTGTTCATTTCAGAAGAAAGAACAGAAAAACAATCTTCTTGAAATGGAGAAGAATTGCAGAAAGCTGCAACACAAAAGGACTTGGGGAGACATGTGCATGAAATCCAGAAAGCTAGTACACAGGAACAGCAGGTAATCAGGAAGGGCTAATGGAATGTTGGCCTTTACTTCAACAAGGTTGGAGTATAAAGAAGGGAAATCTTACTGCAACTGTACAAGGTGCTGTGGAGACCAAATCTGGAGCACTGAGAGCTGTTTTGGCCCCTTATTTAAGGAACAATATTATTTTACTGGAGGCAGTTCAGGGAAGGTTCACCAGCATGATCCCTGGTATTGGGGATTGTCTTATGAGCGAAGGTTAACCAGGTTGGACTCTACTCACTGGAGTTTAGAAGAATAGGAGGTGATCTCATTGAAACATATCTGATTCTTAAGAGGCCTGACAGGGTCAATGCTGAGAGGATGTTTCCCCTCAGGGAGAGTCTAGGACCAGGGGGCACACTCTAGGGGTAAAGGGACATCAATTTAAGACTGAGATGAGGAGGAATTTCTTCTCTGAGGGTTGAGTCTTTGGAATTCCTTGCCACAGAGAGCTGTGGGGCAGAGTCTTTCTGTTTAATTAAGGCTGAGACAGATTCTTGATCAGTCGGGGAATCAAGGGCTACAGGGAAAGGGCAGGGAAGTGGCTGTGAGGAATGTCGCGTCAGCCATGATCCTATTGAATGGCGGAGTAGGCTTAAGGGACTGAAGGGCCTACTCCTGTTCCTACTTCCTATGGACTACTGGAGAGCACAGGGATGTGGTAGAAGGAACCAAAGATATTGTGAGGAAAAATTCGTGTTTTTTTTAATGCAGGAATCAGTTTGGATGTGGAACATGCTGCCTGAAAGAATGGTTAGAATGGATTCAAAAATCACTTTCAAAAGGGAATTGGGGAAATATTTAAGAAAACATATGGGTAATAGAATTGAATGAACTGAAGTGGTCTTTTATAAGACCTGATGCAGACTTGACAGACCAGATTAGCTGCTGCTGCTGCTGTGCTGTAATGTTGTGTGATTTGAACATTGTATGATGTTACTGAAGGCACACTATAGTCTTATATTCATGGGAACCTTTGATGATAAGCCAGAACTCAAACATGCTCAATGGTAAACTGACAGTTTCTCATCAACCTGCTAGGAGGTGTTCAAAGATGTGCAGGTCAGGTGAATTGGCCATGTTAAATTGCCCATAGTGTTAGGCGCATTAATGAGAGGGAAATGGGACTGGGTGGTTTACTCTTCGGAGGGTCATTGTGGACCTGTTGGGCCGAAGGGCCTGTTTCCATACTGTAAGGAATCTAATCTAAAAAACATCTCGGGAGTAGCTGGGATGTGAACTCCAGCCTTCTGACTGTGAGGTAGGGACACTGTCATTGTACCACAGGGGTCCCCTTGCTCAAATAACCCATAATAACCAGCAACGAACTGTCACATTCTGTACCAGGCTGAGAGGGAAGACTGATCTTAAACAGCACCTTTCACCACCTCCACATGGCCAGGCGCAAGATCCCGCAACCAGTGTCTTAAGACCATAAAATATTGCAGCTGAATTAGACCACTTGGCCCATCAAGTCTGCTCCACTATTTGATCTGGCTGATATGTTTCACTACTGCATTCTCCTGGTAGGTTAGATGGGCTTCAGATTGGTTTCACAGGTCAGCACAACATCGATGGTCGAAGGGCCTGTACAGCGCTGTAATGTCTATGTTTTTTCTCCCTCTCCCTCTCCCCCCACTCCCTCTCCCCTCTTTCTCTCTGATGTAACCCTTGATCCCCTTAGTGGTTCTTAGGGATTGTTGGTGAGGCTGGTGTTTATTACCCACTCCTAATTTCTCTCGAGCTGGAGTGGTGTGCTGTGTCATTTCATTGGGGAGTAGAGAGAATTCCATTGCTGTGGCCTGGAGTCTCATCTCAGCCAAGTGGTTGATTTGGTGATTTAGGTGTTTTTTATTCAGTAGTTCCAAGTTTACTGTTAATGAGACTGGCATTTCTGAGTTTGAATTCCCAGTTGCTGTAGTGGGATTTGAACATGTCTTCGAAGCAAGTCTGGCTCTTGAGACTCCATTCGCTGTAATGTTAGCCTTATGCCTCTGTGTTCTACCAGGACATCAGGGGTTGTACTGCTCCTCATCTCAGCACTGTCATGGGATCTTTTAAAGTGGTCTCAGACAGCTGCGGTGCTGGAGAAATTTAGAGACTGAGGAAGGTTAAAGATGAGGGAAGGTCATCTTTCAAAAAGCCTTGTCATGTATGGAGTCCAGGAGTGTGAAAGAAAAGAAATTCAAAAGGGTGTTGCAGTTAACTGATTCAGACACCCAGTGTGTGCAGGTTGTTTTGCAGTGTATTGTTACTCTGCGGGCGGCACGGTGGCACAGTGGTTAGCACTGCTCCCTCACAGCGCCAGAGACCCGGGTTCAATTCCCGCCTCAGGCGACTGTGTGGAGTTTGCACGTTCTCCCCGTGTCTGCGTGGGTTTCCTCCGGGTGCTCCGGTTTCCTCCCACAGTCCAAAGATGTGCAGGTCAGGTGAATTGGCCATGCTAAATTGCCCGTAGTGTTAGGTAAGGGGTAAATGTAGGGGTATGGGTGGGTTGCGCTTCGGTGGGTCGGTGTGGACTTGTTGGGCCAAAGGGCCTGTTTCCACACTGTAAGTAATCTAATCTAATCTAATCTAATACACCAAGTACCACATACAGTTAAAGTGGCTGCATAGAATTACTTCAAATCAGAGTGCACTGCTCACCTGGAGTATGCTTGTCCCCAGAACCTTAGCCCTACATTAGGATTACAAATTCCACTTAAATTAATACGGGGCCACTGCCTAATGATTTCTCTCTGTTCAGAGGAATGAGCTCAGCTTATTTCAGTTCTTCCTGATGGCTATAACCACACAGCTCTGCTGTTATTGTGGATCTTTCTGCTTTCCAATGTTGATTTATCCTTTTTGTCAGACTGCGATCCAAACCATGTACTGCCTATCAATAATGACTTAGCCAAGGTTCTATATAAGTTTAATTCATCTCTGCTTTTCTCTTTTATTTATCTGGACTTGAATATTGGAGCATTTATTGTATTATTTTCTGGCCTTTACTTGAGTGGTTTGTGAATTGGGCTGCCTTTAGTCACTCTCACTGCATACTTGCCCATGGCAGTTCAGAGTGAGAGATTCTGGCACTGTGTTCCTCTGGTATAACTCAGTACCAGCTGCTGTACGTCATCCGTGCGCAATGTGTGGTTAGTGTGTGTACTCTGAGAGATAGCAGCTTGTGGTGACGTGTGTGGGAAGCAGCCTCTGCAGAGGGGCTCGCAGGTAGTTGATAGCCCCACATTATTCCTGGATTACATGGGATACTGAAAGCAGTCAGATGATGATTCCAGCAGTAAAACTGATAATCATTCATTGCCACAGAATAAATAATTCAGATAGACTAAGGACAACATTAAATAGTACAAACCAGGATGCTTTCTTTTATTGAGTACAGGATTGAGTATTACTGTATTGAGTACAGGAGTTGGGGGGTCATGTTGTGGCTGTACAGGACATTGGTTAGGCCACTGTTGGAATATTGTGTGCAATTCTGGCCTCCTTCCTATCGGAAAGATGTTGTGAAACCTGAAAGGGTTCAGAAAAGATTTACAAGGATGTTGCCAGGATTGGAGGATTTGAGCTACAGGGAGAGGCTGAACAGGCTGGAGCTGTTTTCCCTGGAGTGTCGGAGGCTGAGGGGTGACCTTATAGAGATTTACAATTATGAGGGGCATGGATAGGGTAAATAGGCAAAGTCTTTTCCCTGGGATCGGGGAGTCCAGAACTAGGGGGCATAGGTCTAGGGTGAGAGGGGAAAGATATAAAAGAGACCTAAGGGGCAACGTTTTCACGCAGAGGGTGGTACGTGTATGGAATGAGCTGCCAGAAGATGTGGTGGAGGCTGGTACAATTGCAACATTTAAGAGGCATTTGGATGGGTATATGAATAGGAAGGGTTTGGAGGGATATGGGCCGGGCGCTGGCAGGTGGGACTAGATTGGGTTGGGATATCTGGTCAGCATGGACGGGTTGGACCGAAGCGTCTGTTTCCATGCTGTACATCTCTATGAGTGTATGAGAAGTCGGTCATTCGGCCTGTTGCCCCCATTCAATAAGAACATGTCTGATTTTATTAACGTCAAATCCATATTTCTGCCAATAACCTTTTCAACCTTTTCTTAACAAGAATCTATTTACCTCTGCTATAAAAATGTTCAAGTTTTCTTCCACCCCCTTTTCAGAAACTCTCTACAACAGAAAATAAATTCACCTAATCTCTGTTTTAAATGGGTGACATCTAACTCTCGATTGTCCTGTAAGAAGGAATATTCTCTTCACATCCCCTCTGTCTAATTACGTTGCCTCTTACTTTAAACTCCAGTGGATAAGGGCCCAGCTTGTCCAAACATTTCCTCATAAAACATTTGTACAACTAAGCATAACCTTCCTACTTCTGTATCCAAATGTCTTTGTAATAAATGACAATGTTCTATTAGCTTTCCTAAGCTGTACCTGCAGAATAACCTTTGGTGATTCATGCACTAGGACACCATGATCCCCCCCGCATCTCGGAGCCCAACAGCGCCTCTCCATTGAGATAATATGTTCCCCTTTCATTCTTCCTGCCAAAATGGACAAGTTCACTTCTCCCACATCACATTTCATTTGCGAATTCTTTGTTCACTCACTTAGTCTAATCTTTTCCCTGTTCTGTATGTGATCTGTACCCCAGTAAGAGTCAGTATCTTCAGGAGAGGAGGATGTGGAATGTGGTAAATGTTTTGTTTGAGATAATTGTAGCTGCATTTAAGTAGCTACATTAAGGACAAAAGGGTAACTAGGGAGAGAATAGGGCCCCTCAAAGATCGGCCTTTGTGTGGAGCTGCAGAAAATGGGGGAGATACTAAACGAGGATTTTGCATCAGTATTTACTGTAGAAAAGGATATGGAAGATATAGAAAGTAGCGAAATAAATGGTGACATCTTGAAAAATGTCCATATTACAGAGGAGGAAGTGCTGGGAGTCTTGAAATGCATAAAGGTGGATAAATCCCCAGGACCTAATCAGGTGTACCCTAGAACTCTGTGGGAAGCTAGGGAAGTGATTGCTGGGCCACTTGCTGAGATATTTGTATCATCGATAGTCACAGGTGAGGTGCCGGAAGACTGGAGGTTGGCTAACGTTTATGAAAAGTGGTAAGGACAAGCCAGGGAATTATAGACCAGTGAGCCTGACGTCGGTGGTGGGCAAGTTGTTGGAGGGAATCCTGAGGGACAGGATGTATATGTATTTGGAAAGGCAAGGACTGATTAGGGATAGTCAACATGGCTTTGTGCATGGCTAATCATGTCTCACAAATTTGATTGAGTTTTTTGAAGAAGTAACAAAGAGGATTGATGAGGGCAGAGCGGTAGATGTGATCTATACAGACTTTAATAAGACATTCGACAAGGTTCCCCTTGGGAGACTAGGTTAGCAAGGTTAGATCTCATGGAATACAGGGAGAACTAGCCATTTGGATACAGAACTGGCTCAAAGGTAGAAGACAGAGGGTGGTGGTGCAGGGTTGTTTTTCAGACTGGAGGCCTGTGACCAGTGGAGTGCCACAAGGATCGGTGCTGGGCCCTCTACTTTTTGTGACTTATATAAATGATTTGGATGTGAGCATAAGAGGTACAGTTAGTAAGTTTGCAGATGACACCAAAATTGGAGGTGTAGTGGACAGCGAAGAGGGTTACCTCAGATTACAACAGGATCTGGACCAGATGGGGCAATGGGCTGAGAAGTGGCAGATATAGTTGAATTCAGATAAATGCGAGGTTCTGCATTTTGGGAAAGCAAATCTTAGCAGGACTTATACACTTAATGGTAAGGTCCTAGGGAGTGTTGCTGAACAAAGAGACCTTGGAGTGCAGGTTCATAGCTCCTTGAAAGTAGAGTCACAGGTAGATAGGATAGTGTGGAAGGCGTTTGGTATGCTTTCCTTTATTGGTCAGAGTATTGAGTACAGGAGTTGGGAGGTCATGTTGCGGCTGTACAGGACATTGGTTAGGCCACTGTTGGAATATGGCATGCAATTCTGGTCTCCTTCCTATCGGGATAATGTTGTGAAACTTGAAAGGGTTCAGAAATGATTTACAGGGATGTTGCCAGGGTTGGAGGATTTGAGCTATAGGGAGAAGCTGAACGGGCTGGGGCAGTTTTCCCTGGAGCGTCGGAGACTGAGGGGTGACCTTATAAAGGTTTAAAAAATTATGAGGGGCATGGATAGGATAAATAGACAAAGTCTTTTCCCTGGGGTCTGCAAATCCAGAACTAGAGGGCATAGGTTTAGGGTGAGAGGGAAAAGATATAAAAGGGACCTCAGGGGCAACTCTTTCACGCAGAGGGTGGTGCGTGTATGGGATGAGCTGCCAGGGGAAGTGGTGGAGGCTGGTACAATTGCAACATTTAAGAGGCATTTGGATGGGTATATGAATAGGAAGGGTTTGGAGGGATATGGGCCGGGCGCTGGCAGGTGGGACTTGATTGGGTTGGGATATCTGTTCGGCATGGACGGGTTGGACCGAAGGGTCTGTTTCCTTTCTGTAAATCCCTATGGCTCTATGAGATATCCTCACTGTAAGATGGACCATTGTTCATTGTTGTCCCTCAGTAATATG
This sequence comes from Chiloscyllium plagiosum, assembly GCF_004010195.1. Taxonomy (NCBI): domain Eukaryota; kingdom Metazoa; phylum Chordata; class Chondrichthyes; order Orectolobiformes; family Hemiscylliidae; genus Chiloscyllium; species Chiloscyllium plagiosum. The sequence goes on from NC_057745.1 coordinate 37,042,201, forward strand.
TGCTGGCTTTTGAAATCAAATGACGATTTAAGGTTATAATTTTATGCCTTCTCTGCACAGAGGCTCCCTCTTCTCTCGGGAACTTGCAGCGATCACATTACACTCTGCATTTCCTCCAGAACATCACGTGGTGGCACTAGGCAGCTATTTATAGCAACTGCTGAGAAATCTGCAGAATTTAACCAAAAGCAGCATCACAACCACCGTTACAGTGCCAGCCCCCTGCTGAGGAGCTGGGGGACCGACCTGCTCCCAGCAGGACCCCCCCCCCCCATGTCTGT
>NC_057745.1:37042489-37058529 GCF_004010195.1 Chiloscyllium plagiosum
CCCCCAGCTCTGTCAGACCGACCTGCCCTCCCCCACCCCCGCAGCAGGACAACCCTCCCTCCCCCCCGGCTCTGTCAGACCGACCTGCCTCCAGTAGGGTTCCCCTGAGGGCTGCCTCCAACCTCATGTCATTAATAAATGTTTGTGTTCCACGGACAAGGAGGAAGTGAAGGAGGCTGCTGCAGTCCTGTGCCGGGGGGAGGAAGGGGCAATTCTCAATAGGGGCCTGGCAGCATTGAAGACAGAGTGACACTTGCTGATCTCCGTGTCTCTGTGTATGTTTATGAGGGGTGAGGGTGGGGGAAGGAGATTTGTGGCTGGTGTGTGTGTGTGTCTGTCTGTTGGGGGGAGAGGGGGAGGATGTGTGTCTGCCTGTCTGTGGGGGGGAGGTGTATGTCTGCGAGATTGTCTGGGTCGGGGGGAGGTTGGCAGTGTCAGGGGGCAGCTGTAAATTACAGATGGCTGTATGACCCCAGAGGGAATATGTCTGACCACTCAGTCAGGATTGTGAGCCGTTGCTGTGAGCTGGAGTCTCAGTGAATCGCTGTGAAGCTGCACAGTGTGCCCCGTCTTGCTGAGCAAATGTTCAGCCGGTGAGCGGAGGCAGTTTGTCATCTGTGTGCAGTAACCTGTGATTCATTAACCTGTCTGCAGACTCACCTTTAGTTAGTGACAGGCACTCAGTGTTGGTATCCTCCAGCTCGAGTCTTGGTGTTTTTCTCAATGTGCCAGGCAGGGAGCTTCCTGTGTGTTTGTAAACAATCATTCATCATCCCAGTGGAAGCAATTAACCTCCTCACTTCTCATCTCCTCCAGGGGATTCAAAACGTCACATCTGTCTGTTCTAGAAGGTGCTGCATTCAGCTCTTGCCTGGCTCCCCACTCCATGAGCTGGCGTTGGTTTCGGGATGACAGTGGTGCAGCCTATCACTGGACAGAAAAAAGATTCAGTGTGACCCTGTTTTCCTCATGAATAACCTTTGATCCATCCCAAAACAGTGTGCAGTAAATGTAAGAGGGAATGTTGGCTATTGATGGAATCTGACCAGGTTATGATTGCCTCTGTATGGGTGCACACTGGCTGGTGATCTACAGAGTAATAACTCCCTCTGTGATTGACCACACAGGAACATTCCCTCCTCAACCTTCCTGACCTGTGTGTAGCCTTTGACCCGGTGATGTCACAACCTATTCTTGAAAAGGTGCTGATGGTCCGACCTCACTACTCCTGAGATTGTCAGTAAGGTTCACAATGTCATCAAATTACTCAGGGTCCCCAGTTTTCCTATCTGATCTGAAATCAGGCTGACAGAACAATCACAGAAGAGTTACACTGTATTTGGAAAGGCAAGGTCTGATTATGGATAGCCAACATAGCTTTGTGTGTGGGAAATTGTGTCTCACTAACTTGAGTTTTTTTGAAGAAGTAACAAAGAGAATTGATGAAGGCAGAGTGGTGGACGTGATCTATATGGACTTCAGTAAGTTTGACAAGGTTCCTCATGATAGTCTGGTTAAAGGTTAGATCACATGGAATACAGGGAGAACTAGCCATTTGGGGAAGCGGTGGCCTAGTGGTGTTATCGCTGCACTGTTAATCCAGAGACCCAATTAACATTCTAGGGACCTGGGTTCAAATCCTGACAGGGCAGATAGTGGGATTTGATTTCAATAAAAATCTGAAATTAAGAATCTAACGATGACCGTGAGTCCATTGTCGATTGTTGGAAAAATCTGTCTGGATGACTAATGTTCAGGGAAGGAAACTGTCATCCTTACCTGGTCTGGCCTACATGTGACTCCAGACCCACAGCAATGTGGTTGAATTTTAATTGGGAATGGGCAATAAATGCTGCCTAGCCAGCGATGCCCTAATTCCATGAACGAATAAAGAAAACAAATTTGGACACAGACCTGAACGAATCCACTGGATTCACTGAGGTGTTATTTTGCTTTTGCCATGTCCTTCTGACTTCTAATTTCCTCCTTCACCCTCAGTACCCTCAATCCTCCCTGGAGACATGAGGTGATTGGCGCACACGTTGTTCAGTCTCTCTACAGTGATATTTTTCACACACCGACCTATCAGAGTTGTTCTGCTGAGCACTCCTGACCTAAACAACTGGTCCTTTTTGTAAAACTAATAAACAGGCTGTCCCCTTAGTGGATGAAGCCAACAATCTACCCCAACTTCCCAGGAGCCAGTGTGTGAAAAAGACAGCAGCAGAAATCCTCCAGACTCTTAAAAAAGACAGTATCCTCTCGCTCTCCCTCTTGTGTGGTCTGTCTCTCTGTTTCTCCTCTCTCTCTGTCTATCTATCTCTCTCTCTCTCTCCTTTCTCTTTCTACCCGCTCCCCCTCTTTTCTCTCTGTCTCTGTCGCTCTTGCTCTCACCTTGCTGAGCAGTGCTCTCGCTCTCCCTGCTGAGCGGTTATCTCACCCCTTGCCTATAAACTGCTGCCTCTAACCAATGACTGAGAAACTGAACACTGTCTTCAACACTGTTGTGATCTGGGCCATGCTGCCTGAAAGCAGGGTGGAAGCAGATTCATTTGTAACTTTCAAAGGGGAATTAGATAAATATATAGAGAAGAAATGATAGGGTTAGACTTTAAGAACAGGTACAGAATGATGGGCTGAATGGCCACCTGCCATGCTGATGAATCTGTGATGAAAGGTGAGTGGAAAGGAGCTGGTAATTGGCTGGTTGGTAATGACAGAGGTGGAGCACCTACTGTTTGAATGGACTCCATATGCGTTACAGCCGGTTCCATAATTTTAAATCTTTGTTCAGGGACAGCAAATGCGTTTTCTGAACAAGGCCGCATGATATTTGCTTCATGGTTACATGGTTTAATGTCACAGCAGTGCCAAGCTCCCAAAGCTCAAGGTGGTGGGAAGAATCTCTCAAACGACAGTTCTGAAACCCAGCTCTGTCAACAGGTCCCTCGGAGCCATTGCATCAGTGCACACAATCAGCTCAAACAGATACAGTGTGTACTGTTGAAGGAAGTAGATAATGCTGCAATAGGTGAAACACTGCAATGCATCATCAGGGTCTGGCTACAAAGAGAGTCTTGATTGTTGGGTACATTAAAACATTGTAACAGGAGGAGGCCATTCAGCCCCTTGAGCCTGTTCTGCCATTCAGTGAGATTGTGGCTGATCTTTGCCTTATTCCATATCCCTCCTTTTGCCCATATCCCTAATTACCTTTGCTTCACAAATAACTATCTCAGATTTAAAGTTAACAGCTGGTGAAATATCCACTGTGGTTTGTAGGATTGAGTTCTGAACGTTTACCACCCTTTGTGTGCAGAGCAGTCTGGCCCTAATTCTCAGATTTTGTCCCCGTCTAGAATTCGCCTAATCTTTATCCACCTTAATGAAGAAGCGATTCAGCTCCTTGAATCAATTCCACAAATCACTTCGGTTCCGCCTGATCAGTACTTCAGCTCCATTGACCCAATTCAATTCTAAATCCCTCATCAAACTTGATTTTAAAAAGTCAGCAGATTTGAGTTTTGAATGTTTTAGTTGAACCCAGTCTTTTGTGGGTAAGAATTCCAGTTCCCTAGTGCCCTGTTTGTGAGGTAATTCATCCTGATTTCACTCTTGTTTTTGAAAGGTCTGGCTCAGGTTTAAGATACTGTCTCGTCCTGGCCTCTCGCACTGGCAGAACTTTCTCTTTGTTCATTTTGGACACTTTGATCTGATCACTCCAGTCTTCTGTGCTCCAGGAAATACAAACCATGTGATTGTAAGCTGTCCCTGTGATATAAACTTTTATTCTTGTATCGTTCTGATATAATTGTCCTGCGGTTTCTCCAAGACCAAGCATCTCCTTCACGGGGTGAAAAGCCCAGAACTGAGCCGAGCATTCCTGACGGGGCGTAACAAAGGCTCACCTCCCTCTGCTTTGTATTCTCAAGCCTCTTCACACACACATCCGTGATTCCATTCGCTTTTAGTCATTTGTGCACTCGGGTACCCAAACCCACATGTGCTGCTCCAACCTTTCTGATCTCTCACCATTTAGAAAATGCTCCAATTTATGTTTCTTGAATCCCAAACTGTTTGACCTCACACTTAGCCACACTGAGCTCAAGTTGCCACTTAATTGATCTATTGACATCCCATTCTAACTCCTGCTCACACCTACAAACTTGGATATGCAAATCTCTGTTCCTTCATCTCTGACGTGGGTAAATAAGCTGAAGAACTGAAGCACCTGTACATATTCCTGGGGGACACCATAGTTCCATCCCACCAGTCAGAGTGTGTATCCCTTTATTGAAATTCTCTGCTTCCTACCTCCCATAAGCTTCCAGCCCATGCCCCAAGGTAGCTTCCAATTCTGTCTGTTTTTGTGAGTGCTGATAAATTCTGACAAATTCAGACAATCACCATCTAGAGAAGCCTTTCCTAACCGCTATTTATTGCCCAGAGGACAATTAAGAATCAACCCTTTTGCTGTGGGTCTGGAGACACATGTAGGCCAGACCAGGTAAGGATGGCAGATTTCCTTCCCTAAAAGACATTAATGAACCAGATGAGTTTATGACAGTGGTTATATGCTTTCCTCCATTAGACTAGCTTTTTATTCCGGATTTTTCTTTGGTCAATTTAAATTTGACCATCAGCCATGGTAAGATTTGATAAAGTCCTCGGAACATTAACCTGGGGTTCTGGATTATTAGTCCTGTGGCATTATCGCTATACTGCCTCCTCTGGAAACAAATACAAACTCTGAAATGTGAAAGGTATAACAGGATTTAAACAAACACAGCGGGAAGGAAGGGAGGAGAGGGTTTGTGGTGGAGTGGAAGGTGTGAGTGATTAAGTGATAAAAGGGTTAATGGTTCAACATGAAGGAGGGTGGGAGTGGGGGTAAATATGCAAAAGCTGTATTGAGAGGAAATGAAGGTAGAAGTAGTAAGAATTACCAGTGTCTGAAAAATGGACCAAAGATAATCCAATGTGAAACTAATGCAGTCAATGCTGAGTCTGAAAAGCTGGGGAAGTGCATGGACAGGGGTAACTATGACACAGGTGGAGAGACTATGAGACATGCTGCTGCTTCATGGGGTGTGGAGATGCTACAGCTGTACCCTGCTCTCTTCCCCCCCCCCCTCCCCCTCCTCCCCCTCCTCTCTGTCTCTTCCCACTCTCTAATTCTCTCTCTGTCTGTTGTGTTCTCTCTCTCTCTCTTTCAGTGTGTGCTAGAACTTTCTCTCGCTTGTTTCCATTTTATTGACATTCCATTGATCTTGAATGGTTTAAGCTCAGGCCAGAGTTTTTATTGGGGTGTCGGCAGAGTGGGGGGAAAGGAAACAAGTAGTGGGACAGAGGGAAGGTCATGGGAAGTAAAGAGGGAGATGGAGAAACGGGGCTAGGAATAGAGAGAGTGAGGAGTTTGTGAGCAGAGTATATGAATGAGGGAGAGAGTGCAGTGTGTGTGTGTCGCCAGGTAACCCAAGCTTAAAGCTGTGTCCCGCCCTGTTGTGTCATGTTGTCCCAAGTGACTCACAACTGCCTTGTACAGAAACTGCTGCAAAAACTTCTTTCGAAAGCAGCTGGCACCTGACTGAGAGGAAGGGGCTATTTCACTGGAATGCAAGGTCACTGTCCAACCACCGGAATAGCACATGGAAAAGAATTCCTTTGTTGGGAGTAACCGGCCTCTGGTATAGTTGACACTTGTGTGTGTGTGTGTGTGTGAAGGAGACAGAGAGGCAGAGAGTGAAGGAAAGAGGGAGGAAGAGAAACTTGCAGTACAGGTTTGGGAGTCAGTCGAGAACAGCAGGAATTCATGACTGTGTCTTTGGGTGTGTTGTGCTTTCAGCTCAATGTTTTATAGATGTTTGTAGATAAGGTACTGGCTGGCTCACTGTGTTGTTTCTCAGTCTTGCCCACTTAAGAAAGGATAGAATTAATTTGAATCTGAAATGGTGCCCAGAGGGAAGAGGAAGCATTTTAATGGACACTTGCTGTTTCCAGAATCAGATCCGTTGTCACAAAGGCTGGCAGTTGGGAGCAATTATCTCTTTGGCTTCAACATAATTGAATGTGTAGTTTAATGTATAGTATAATTTAATGTATAGTTTTCAGACTGCTGTGGCACCTTCTCTGAAACTTGTTGCTACAGCAACACACCATATTGTTCTGGGTTGGAGGCGGTGGGACCTTTACCTGCCTCCCCCTCCCCTCCCAGGGTTTTGGGGGGAGGTTGGTGGGGGTGCTTGAGAGGGTGCCTGTTTCCCCTCCTTCTGAGGGGATTTCAGGAGCTAACCTCACACACGGCAGGCATTTTCCATCAGAATCGAGAATGTGGTGCTGGTAAAGCACAGCAGGTCAGGCAGCATCTGAGGAGCAGGAGAATCGATGTTTCAGGCAAAAGCCCTTTCCCAGCACCACACTCTCGACTCTAATCTCCAGAATCTGCAGACCCGAAACGTTGATTTTACTGCTTCTCGGATGCTGCCTGAACTGCTGTGCTCTTCCAGCACCACATATCCAGAATCTGGTTTCCAGCATCTGCAGTCATTGTTTTGACCTCACTTTCGCTAATTGATTTTCCATCAGAATGCCAGGTCGCTCCAACTTGCTCTTGGGCACCTCCTGATGGTGGCTGATGGAATACTGTTATTATCTTCTGGTGACTGAAGGTTTTCAAAACTGTCACGAACTCTCTACTGTACACTCCTGGCTGTGAAAGCTCCAAACATGCAGGATCATTCTTTCGATTGTTGCAGTAAACTTAGTTTGTGTCTGAAGAGTACTTTGCCTGTGGGTACAGGCGTGATGCAGGAGTCCATTTGATCCATTGTGTCTGCGCTGTGCTGTCTCTGTTTTACCGTAAGTTACAGGTCTTTCACTGTATAATGGTACAGTACTGGTGGGAAATCACTGGCTGCTGTTTGAACTCATATGTGGTTAATCCACTTTGTGAGAGCAGGTGTTTCCAGGGTGTGTACATTCTGAATGAGGCCACTAGGAAAAGGGAGCAGTCTTGATCAGAGTGAAAGAGTGGACCTGACCCCAGGGGCCATATGTTGACCTTTGTGACATGTCGTCATTCCCCTGGGATCGAATGGGAGCCCTCTGTGGCTCAATGCCATGGTTGGACATCAAGAAGACCTTGACTCCTAGGATTCCTGATGAAGGGCTTATCCCCGAAACATCGATTCTCCTGCTCCTTGGATGATACCTGACCTGCTGTGCTTTTCCAGCACCACACTCTCAACTCTGATCTCCAGTATCTGCAAGTCCTCACTTTCTCCTCCTAGGATTTCAAACTGTGCTTAGGGACAGAATGCTGTTTCCTGTGGAGTCTGACAGCAGACACACCACACCATCAGTGTAACATCACCAGCTCGAGCCCACAGGGAGCGATCAGAGGTGAATACTATCATAAGTTGGAAGGGGAAACCTGGATAACAGATGAGGGATAAAGGAATAGAGAGATTCGCTGATGGGATGTGACAAAGTGGGTTCAGGAAGAGCCTTGTGCAGCAGAAATATCAGCCCGGACCAGTCCTGCTGAAAGGTCTGTTTCTGTACTGGGTTCAGTAAAATGTGAACAATTCTTGACTAATTCCTCACAAAGCAGTTAAGGAGAGCTGGAGGTAGAGAGTGAGCTGATCAGAGTGAGTACACAGAACATGCTCGATTCAGACCAGGATTGAATTTGGAAGTGGACCAGACATCAGGGAGCAGTATCTGATCTTCCTCAGCAGCACGGTGCAGTGTGCCATAGTAGTGGTGAAGCAACAGACACTCTGTATCTCACTGACACAAGGAAGCAGCAAGAAGGATTTAGACTGTGTGAACAATAGATTAATAGCACTGAAACAGAAATGTGAAGTTATCCACATTAATGGGATGAATTGTCTTAGAGTTGTATGGACCTACAGCACAGAGAAAGGCCTTTTGGCCCATCGAGTTTGTGCTGTTCAGAAAAAGCATCTAACTATTCTTATCCAATAGCCTTGCATGTCTTGGTATTGCAATACCTCTGGAAAAGCACAGCTGTTCGGGCAGCATCCGAGGAGCAGGAGAGTCGACGTTCCGAGCATAAGCTAGTCAACACATTCCTGATGAAGAGCTTATGCCTGAAATGTTGACTCTCCTGCTCCTCGGATGGAGCCTGAACAGCTGTGCTTTTCAAGCGCCACACGTTTTGACTCTGATCGCCAGCATCTGCAGTCCTCACTTTCTCCCATTGCAATACTTCTGAAATGTTGTGAGGGTTTCTGCCTCTACTGTCCCCTCCCCACCCCGAGACAGAGTTCCAGATTCCCGTCACCCTCTGGGTGGGGGAGAAAAATCTTTCTCATATCTTGTCTAAACCTCCTGCCCCTTCCCTTAACTCTGTGTATGTATCTATTTGGTAAAGCAAAAGCTTAGATGCCTTTAAGGGAAAGCTAGCTAAGTGACCAAGGGAGAAGGGGATAGAGGATATATGGTGAGTTAAAGTAGGAAAGATGGAAAAAGTTTGAGTGGACAAACACCAGCATGGACTTATTGGGCCAAATGGCCTATTGCAGACACTATATCTCAAGTAATTTTTAATAACATTAGGATTAATTGGGAGAGTTTAATGTTTAAAGGGGCTTAAATGTCATTGTATGTAAATTACATGAAGTTAGCATGCAAGCAGTTCAGAAAGCTGACAGAATGATGGCCTTGTACAAAGGTTTTGGAGAATTACGGATCACAAAGGTTTTGATGCAGTTCTATAGAGTGAGGGTGAGACCGCATCAGATGCACCTGAAGAAGGATGGACTTTAATTAAGTTTTTACTGGGACTGATTCCTCTGATGAAAGAGTTTGTTCGCTGGGCCTCTATTCCCAAAGTTTGCAAATAAAAGGCAATCTCATTTGAAGCATAAAATATTCAACAATTTGACAGGGTAGTTGCCTGTGGTGCTCATATGGACGGTTACAGATAATTACTTACGCCCCCTCTTTCTAGCAAACTCTGCTGGACTCACACGGCAATTTGATCTTTGGCTCATCAGCATACCCAGGACACAGCTCTTGAAGCAACAATACAACATCCCCCTTTTTTTACCCAGGATAGAATTACATGCACAAAGAGTGAAGATACACTCATAGTAGAGTACCAGAGAACTATTTGTGCACAAACGAATTGAAATGTTTGCTTTTGAGTGAGTGTGTAGGACATTTAAACAATTTGACAATCCTCTTGGATCTTATGATGGTACAGCATTACAAAGATGTAAACTTCATCTCTGATGTCCTCATCTTTGTAGGTGTCTTGGAGATTTACATGTTATAAATGTGTCGATTGTTGTCATGAAAGTTTCCACACCTTCATTATCCGAATGTATCTTTGTGTTTGTTTTCTATACACAGTTGGAGTATTGTATTGGCTTCTGTTTCTTTTCAATGTTGCTCATTTTGATTGTGTAACTTTCACAGGTTTAAGGTGAGAGGGGAAAGATTTAAAAGGGACCTGAAAGGCAGTTTTTTCACTCAGAGGTTGGTGTGTGTATGGAATGAGCTGCCAGACAAAGTGGTCGAGGCAGGTACAATAATAACATTTAAAAGCCATCTGAACAGTACATGGATAGGAAAGGTTTAGAGCAATATGAGCCAAATGGAACAAGTTCAGTTTCGGAAACCTGGTCAGCATGAACAAGTTGGGTTGTATGACTCTGACTCAACTCAGACAGGTAACCTGGTTCCTTGGATAGGACACATGATTCTGACCTTCTCCCCTACGGATAAATTAGGAGGTTCCACAACTGCAAGACAGTCAGGTTCCAGCTTTAATTCTCCTTTGTTTTACAAGAATTTGTCCTGTGTTTCTGAGACCTTGGCCAGGTGATGGTTTGGCAGGATTAGCCTAACCTGCCACTTAAGTGTGAATCCTGCTGGTGAAGATAAGCCCATGTCATGAGATGTAACCAGATTTGTGCAGAAGTTGTAACCCTGTACTTTTACAAGAAGTCATGGTGATTGAAGTGGTCCACTTGTGAGGCATTTGCCTCAGATAGTTTCCAATGGTTTGTCAATTGCTTACTGTACAAAATATATGGAATTTTCTGACTCTTAATGCTGGAGTAAGTACTTCAAGCTTGATGTCAGAATAATGAAGTCTCTGAATTGTTACAGTGCAGGAGGCCATTCAGCCCATTGTGTCTGCACTGGCTCTGAGTCTTTTGACTTCACGCCAACTTCAGGTACCTTGCTTCAATTTAAATAATCCTCCATTCCCCTCTTTATTGAGATTTAGATTTTATTGAGTATTTCCATTGAACCTGCTTCCACCATACTTCCAGCAGTACATTTCCGACCCTAACTATTTGCTGTATGGAAAAGGTTTATTTCTCTTTGCATTTGGTTCTTTTGCAACATGTTAAAACTCGTTAAAACTGTATGCTCTTGTTCTAAATACTTTCATGGGTGGGGACGGTTTCTCACTGTTTACTTAGTCCAGACTCCTAGTGATTTTGAAAGCTTCTGTCAGATCTTCCAACAGCTTTCTCCTCTTCGAGGGAAATATTCCCAACTTCTCCAGTCCTTCCTCAGAACATGGTCTGTCTCACCCCTGCAGCTATTCTCTTAAATCTGTTCTCCACACGCTCCACTGAGAAATTCTTTCCTGTGTGATGTGGAGAATTGTAGACCAGACGCCAGCTGAGGTCTAACCCGTGATTTATAAAAGTTCATGAAACTTCCTTGCTCCTGTACTTTATGCCATGGTTAATAAAACTGAGAATAGAGTCTAAGAACCATACAGCACACAAAAGGCCCTTCGGCCCATTGAGTGTGCACTGACATAACTACATTAAATCTACTTTCCAGCATTTGGCCCACAGCTTTGAATATTATGACATTTCAGATGTTTGTCCACATGGATTTTGAATTGAATTTATTGTCATGTATAGCGAGGCACAGTGAAAAGCTTTGTCTTGTGAGCAATACAGACAGATCACAGAGTTAAGTAGCATAGGTAAGTAAATAATAGGTAAACAGTAGCAAAACAAAAACACAGGTACAGGCGAATGTTAAGAGTTTGTGAGTCCATTCAGTATTCTAACAACAGTAGGGTGGAAACTGTTACGAAACCGGCTGATGTGTGTGTTCAGGTTTCTGTACCTTCTTCCCGATGTAAGAGGTTGTAGAAAAGCGTTGCCAGGGTGGGCTGGATCTTTGAGAATGCTGGCGGCCTTTCCTTGACAGTGGGCCTGGTAGATGGATCTTAAAGGTTGTGGTTTCTTGCCTCTACTGTCCTTCCAGGCAATGCATTCCAGATTCCTACCGCCCTCTAGATGAAAATCCTTTTCCTCAAATTCCATCCAAACCTCTTTCCCTTCACTTTAAAATATCAGAAAGAAAGCAGAGCTAATGTTTTGGGTCCTTTGATCCTCCTTCAGAATCATTTTTGCTCCAATGTAACCTCCCTGCTCTTATTATCTGTCCCACAATTGAGAAAAATAAATATCCTGTATGCCTCCTTAACAACCTGCCCTACCACCTTCAGGGATCTGTGGACAAACACTCCATGTTCCCGCTTTTCCTCTGAGCTTCCGAGTCTCCTACCATTTATTGAGTACTACTTCGTCTGGTTACTTCTTCCAAAGTGCAGTCCCGTTCTCTTTTTTCAGGATTAGATTCCACCTTCCACTGATCTGCTCATCTGACCAATTTATATCTTCCTGTAACCTTAGACCTCCTTCCTTGATCCTAATCACCCGTCCACTCTTCGTGTCATCTGCAAACCTACTTATCTGCCCTCCCCTCCCCCCCAACCACTCTACATTTTCATCCATATTGTTTATACATATCACGGGCAGTAAGGGACCCAGCACCAATCCCCGTGGTACATCGCTGGACACTGGCCTCTAGCCACAAAAGCTGTTTTCTCCCACCACCCTCTGCCTCCTATCACTAAGTCAATTATTGATCCAACTTGCTAAGTTATCCTGGATCCCGGAGCTTTTACCTCCTTCATCAGTCTCCCATTTGGGACCTCATCATGGAGTTTGCTGAATTCCACACAAACTACATCCGCTGCACTACCCTCATCTATACACCTGACTACCAGCTGCTAGGTGCTTTATTGCTTTTATTAACAGCCCTCTCTACTTGTCCTGTCATCCTTAATGACTCATTTACATATGCTCCTAGGTTCCTCTGCTGCAGCAGACCCTTTTGAATAGTACCTTTTTAGTTTATACCATCTGTCCATGCTCTTTCTCCTAATGTGTATCACCACACATATCTTCACATTGAACTTCATCTGCCACCAATCTGCCCATTCTTAGCAATGTTCCTTTTGATGTTCTACACTATTGTTGTCCCAGTTTGCAATTTTCCCAAGTTTTGTGTCATCTGCAACTTTGAATTTGTCCTCTGTGTAGCAAAGTTTAAATAATGAATATATATCACAAAAAGCACGGGTCCTAATTACTGACCCCTGGAAAGCACACACACCTCCCCCCCCCCCCCCCCCCCCCCCCCCCCCCACNNNNGTCAAGGTAAGAAATATCCATTGACCATTACTCCCTGTTTTCATGGCCAGTTTTGTAACCATGTTGTTATTGACCTTTTATTCCATGAATTATCACTTTCCTCACAAATTTGTGTGTTTCAAATATCTTTTTGAAGGCCATGTACACCACATCAAGAGTAATACCCTCATCAAAAACTCTAGGAAATTAATTAGACCTGATTTTCCAGAAACAAATCTGTACTGATTCTTCTAGAGTAACGCAATGTTTCCGTGTGACTATTATTCTATCCTGAATAATTATGTCTCTAAATATCCTCATCAGTAATGGTAGAATTACTGTCTGAAATTGCTTTATCACTTGTTTGCTTTGAGCAAAGGATTAATGTTTGCAATTTTCAGTTGTTTGGTAGACTGAGAGATTATGATCAGTGCCTCTGTAATGTCCAATCTCACTCCCATTTGTATTGCAGTTGCAATAGACTTTTGAATCCAAATGTAACTGGTTTGTCAGCTTGCAGGATGCACACACAAGCTGTTTCTGAGACCCACCAACTCCCACCATCATGGTCTTTGGTGTGGTTTATAAGTTTCTGTTGATGCTTATTTGAGTGATTGAAACATATGTTGATGGTCCTCTTACCGTTCCTATGGAATATTTTACCTTAAGTGTTTTCTTTGTGACAATGCTTTGTCATAAATGTTTGGTATATTTGCTGAAGGAAGTTAAAATATCCAAGACATTTCTGCAGATTTTGTTTGACCTTGGGAGTAGGGGAGTAGTTGTTACACAGCTCCATGATTGCCGCGGTTGGGATAGTTCTCCTTAACTTGAACAGATAGAGACAAAAACTCCTATTCACACACACCTGCATGAGAAGACATGCCATCAGTGAATGGAGATTTCAGTCATGCTGTACTTTTGGTATCGCTCATCCCTGTAATATCAGCAGCAATACAGACACATTCAGGAGAACTGTCTGTAATTCTGTCCACGTGCTATTGGGACACATCCTCACTGACTGTGACAGCCTTGTATTTTCTGAAAGCAACAGCTTCCACACAATGTTTTGAAAGTAGCAATTTATTGAGCTTTCCTACATCATGTGAAGCAACTAATGTCCGTGCTTGGCATCCAACTCGATAACAAGTTGAGTTGCTGTGAAATTGAGATTCACTTCTTTTAATGTTGGAATTTTGTACACCATCTCTTTCGAGGAAGATTTAGACACTTGCATCACGCATGCTCCCTGATGGTGCTAGGTTTCTTTAGCATGTACACAGTAACCTTCACCAGCCTGTGTGGTGATGTACACGACAGATAATACAATAGTGTTTTATAATGTCTCTTGTGTGTGGTCTGTGGAAGGGTTGGATGGTGGAACTGAATCTTCTCAGAGGTGCAATGCAGCATTACCGTAGATGTTTCCTTCCAAACTGTCTGTGTTGTAGATTTGTTGCAGCTTCTGGATCTCCCAGTGCAGGTATTCTTAATGTCTTTGGCTCTGATTGGTATCTCTGTGATTTTATTAATGGTCACAATGTTGAGTTCTGCACGTACTATTGTTGGTACATTTGTGTCCACCAGGTATAATGCTTCTGGTTTCCATGCATTGTTATCATTGGAATATCTCATCATCAATGCACTAATGGAAGAGATGAATATCCTATTATATGCAGTCATTTTGCTGTTGTGGGTTGTGTTATTGACTTCCAATGATATCGATACATATTCTTTGTGATTTAGATTGCTAAGATGTTTGCACTAACTCCCATGTCAACTTTGGTCTTGATCGAATGTTTGCTAACCTCTTCTGGCATCTGTGGTTAATAGTGGCAAACGATTCTAACTGTTTGAGTTTTCAGCCTCTTGCCCTCTACCCCAACCCTCTCTCCCTGTCACTCCCCCCTCTATATGGGCAGTTCAGTCGCTCAGTGCTTAGCTCTGCTGCCTGTCAGCGCCAGGGACCTGCGTTCAATTCCAGCCTCTGCCAACTGTCTGTGCGGAGTTTGCACATTCTCCCCGTGTCTGCGTGGGTTTCCTCCGGGTGCTCCGGTTTCCTCCCACAGTCCAAAAATGTGCAGGTTAGGGTGGATTAGTCATGGAAAGTCCGGGGTTAAAGGGAAAGGGTGATGGGTCTGGGTGGGATACTCTTTGGAGGGTCAGTGCAGACTTAATGGGCTGAATGGCTTCTGCATTGTAGGGATTTCTATCCCTTCCAACCTCTCACCCCTCCTGTATCCCTCCCTCATGCTACCTGTTTTTGAATCCTCAGCCTTCTGTCTCCCCCTCTTGTTGCCCCTTGTGCTATTCCACCCTGTTTGAGGAGGGGGTTGGTGTAAGAGGACAACATTATTCTTGACCAGTGTGAACAGCAGATTGCAGTTCCCTGTCACCTTTCACCCTGTTGCATTGAGGCAATATCGCTAGCTCTGGAATAGATGCAGTCACAGAGTGAGGAGGCCTCTACAAGCCTGGGCCTGAAGGATTGGGCTTCACATTGACAGCAGCAGCTTTAGGAATTTAACCTCGCATTGCTTTTTCATTTAACATTCGGTCTCAAATTTGACATCTGCTGTCCGATTGGCTGTATTGCTTCACTGAATCTCCTTTTCATCTCGTGATTGTCTACCTTTCTGCTTTGGTATTTTCGTTCATATCTTTCTACCACCTGGTCCGTCCCTCTCCCTCTGCTGGCCTTCTGTCCTCTGTCTCCCACCCTCTCTATCTATCTCCCTCTCTCTGTTTCCCCTTTCCCTCACTCTCGATCTCTGTCCTTCTCCCCCCCCCACCCCTTCCTCTCTAGTTCCTTATTCCCTCTCCCTTCTCTCTCGCGCGCCTCCCCCCCCCCCAGTCTCTCTTTCTCTCTTGCTCACTGTCTCACTGTCCCTCTCCCTGGGCCCCTCACTGATAATTTAACAGTTTCCCTGCTGAATAAATGGAGGCTGTTTGAAATTACACAGGAATCTTGTGATTGGAGCTTTCTCACAGGGTTTCTGTAATATACTGAGATTCCAGCTGTAAATAATGACTGGTGGCTGAGTGAAAATTTACATCAAAATTCCTGTGAATCAGTGTGTGAGTGTCTCAGCCTGACTGAACTGGCCCTGAGTGGGGGAGGGGCATGATCCTCTCTCTCTCTCTTTTCTCTCTCAGCCTACCTTTGTGGCTTCTTCTATAACTCAATATGGTAAATATTTTGTACAGCAAATTTCCTGCTTTTTAAAAATCTAATCTCAAGCAACAGAGCAAGAAGCCACATCGACTCCCGTAAACTGGGCTGGGCCACAACATCAACCACAGAAACAAACATTGCACCCCTCTCCTCAAAAGAACCTGTGGACACCATGCCCCAGAGACAGTGTGTGTGGGGGGGGGAACCCCATACCCCAGTGAGAGTCAGTGTGTGTGTGTGGGACACTACCCCAGTGAGAGTCAGTGTCTGTGGACCCCGTATCCCAGTGAGAGTCAATGTGTGGGGGGGACTCTCTACCCCAGTGAGAGTCAGTGTGTGGGGGGGACTCTCTACCCCAGTGAGAGTCAGTGTGTGGGGGG
>NC_057745.1:37058570-37083987 GCF_004010195.1 Chiloscyllium plagiosum
TACCCCAGTGAGAGTCAGTGTGTGTGTGGGACTCTCTACCCCAGTGAGAGTCAGTGTCTGTGGACCCCGTATCCCAGTGAGAGTCAGTGTGTGGGGGGGACTCTGTACCCCAGTGAGAGTCAGTGTGTGTGGGGGACTCTCTACCCCAGTGAGAGTCAGTGTGTGGGGGGGACTCTGTACCCCAGTGAGAGTCAGTGTGTGGGGGGGACTCTCTACCCCAGTGAGAGTCAGTGTCTGTGGACCCCGTATCCCAGTGAGAGTCCGTGTGTGTGGGACCCCGTACCCCAGTGAGAGTCAGTGTGTGGGGGGGACTCTCTACCCCAGTGAGAGTCAGTGTCTGTGGACCCCGTATCCCAGTGAGAGTCAGTGTGTGGGGGGGGACCCTGTACCCCAGTGAGAGTCAGTGTATGGGGGGGACTCTGTACCCCAGTGAGAGTCAGTGTGTGGGGGGGGCCCTGTACCCCAGTGAGAGTCAATGTGTGGGGGGGACTCTGTACCCCAGTGAGAGTCAGTGTCTGTGGACCCCGTATCCCAGTGAGAGTCCGTGTGTGTGGGACCCCGTACCCCAGTGAGAGTCAGTGTGTGTGGGACCCTGTACCCCAGTGAGAGTCAGTGTGTGTGGGACCCTGTACCCCAGTGAGAGTCAGTGTGTGTGTGGGACCCCATACCCCAGTGAGAGTCAGTGTCTGTGGACCCCGTATCCCAGTGAGAATCAGTGTGTGTGGGACCCTGTACCCAAGTGAGAGAGTCAGTGTGTGTGTGGGAACCCGTATCCCAGTGAGAGTCAGTGTGTGTGGGATTGCATTGCATTTGGGATCAGTGGAATCTGACAGGCAGGAACCCAGGATCAAAGGTGTGCCACTAATGAATGGAAGATATGCATTTATATAGCACCACGTACAGCCACAGACTGTCCCAAAGCACATTAAGTATAATTCAAATGTAGTCATACATTTCTGAAGGAATGGTTTCACATAGCAAGATACCAAAACTTGCTGTCTGTCCTGGGAATTTTCTTTGCTGAAGTTTAATATTCCTGGGATATCCTGATAATTTATGACTGTACATTATCTCCGTTCCTGACTCCATTTAAGCTAGTGTGAATCTAAAACATGTACAGTCCCGTGAAATAACAGAAATGAAATTCATGACCTAAATATCTTTCTCTCTCTCCTCCTCACCCCCTCACCCCCTCAGTATTAGGACGAAAGCATCAGCACACCCTGACCACTGATTCATATGAGCAATCCAACCACTTCCCTGGTTTGTTTTGGACAGATGGTGAGAATGATGAGTGCAGGTTCCTTTGGGGAGGGGTTGTTTATGCACTCTATATGAGACGGGGTTGTCCCTGATCATTTACCAGCTTTTGAATGAATCAAATGCTGCTGATCCCGTCAAGAGTTAGTCGCATCAGGCAGCACTCAAGAGAATGTTAAATCCCCTTCCCAAGTAAAGTTTATCCCAGACTCTGGGTACAACTTCCCGAAGGGATTTAATAGAGAGTAGAACTGAATGGCTAAGTCATTGCAGAGAGCTGTTAGGAGTGAATCACATGGGTGTGGAGTCAGGCAGATTATTACCTAAGGCACAGTAGTGAACCAGATGACACTTTCAGTATTTAATGTTTTATGATTCTAGATTTTCATCAAATTCAAATTCCACCATCTTCCGGAGTGAGGTTTGAACATGGGTCCCCAGAACATCAGCAGGGCCTCTGGAACACTACTGAAATGACAACACCCTTATGTCATCGCCTCTCTCTAACTCCTAGTTTTAGAAATTTCAAAAAAAATTAGATTCATCCTCTGCAAATCCACCCCATTAAACCTCCACAGGTGGGGGGAGGTGCTGGTGGCGAAGCGATGGTGGATACATGGGGCTGGGGCTAATATTGGGGAGACTAACATTGGGTAGCACATATTGGGAGGCTAACGTTTAGGGGTTAATATTGAGGGGTTAATGCTGTGATACATACCTGACTCAGAAGCTCCCTCTAGTAGCTGAGTGGTGCATGCAGCCTGTGTCTCTGTAAACAGCGATACTCATTCATTTCTGTTTCTGGTTTCTCTAACAGATCATTGAAACTTTAAAACAACAAACTTCGAGAAGGAACCAGAATGTTTTACTGTCAGCCCATCCCATTGGCTACAGCTTGCTCTCCAACTGTATAAGAAGCCATCTGATTGGAGAATCTTCAGTAAGGATTTTAAATAGATTAAAGTTAATCTAATTAAGGTTCTGGAGAAACGCGATCAGCTGAGTTGGGACAGTTAGTCCAACCTGGGACTAGTTCCAATGGGACAGCTTTCACAACAACACTGTGGGAGCCCTGAAAGATGACTTTAACTCAGCTTTATGTGAGTCAGAACCTAGCTTTTACATTCAGGTGAGGGAGTATGGAACCAGAAACTGCTGGCTTTGGGATGGAATTGCAATTTTAGGGAGCAGTTAGTTTTTGAGACAGTAATGGTGATTAGTGTCACATTGAACATGGTGCAACGGGGAGGGATGTAGGGTGTGGGGGGGGGGGAGGATGGAGATGAGGTGGTGTGATCAGGGACAGAGAGGGGCAGTGGGATAGGGCTGGGCAGAGAGGCAGGGAGTGAACTAGTGATGCTGAGTCTGGTTTTTATAATGAATTGATCACTTAGTGTCAGAGCATTGAAACAGGTGGTGTTTGGAGAGATGGAGAAATCACTTCAATTTCAGAAAGTGAAGATGTAATCTTGCCTGGAAGGGTGTAGTATATTAATGCAGGAAATGTTAGTATACTAAAAACCTTGCTTAATACGACTTGCATTCATATAGCATCTTTCACAAGCTCAGAGTGCAGTGCAGCCAATAAGTGGAGTGTTGACACTATTACACACTGAATCTATGCACAGTAAGAGTCCACAGAGAGCGGAATGAGTTTGATTGCGGGATCACCATCGGGTAACAGAACTTGCTGTTTTTTTTAAATCATTGGTGTGTTATGCTTCAGCTGCCTCTGAGGGAGCACGCAAATCCCCTTGGTTTAACATCACCACCAGCACAGACAATGTGGCACTCCCTCAGGCCTCCATTGTAACAGCAGCCATCATTAGTGCTCTGGGTCTCAGCAGGGAATTTGAACAGACATCCTTCTAACTTGGAAGTGAAAGCTATTGACTGAGAGATGGCTGACACTGGAAGACAGTGAATCTGAATAATTCACTGTCAGTCGGTCAGTGGCTTTGCGAATGTCGGGTGGATTAGGGATATCCAAGACCCTGAATGTTAAGCGGACAGCTGGCTGTATTTTATGTTTGTGGTTTCAGGTGATTTTGGTTGAGAAGTGACTGACTGACTGAATTTTTTCCTCCCACTGTCCCAGTGAGCTCAGGAGATGAGAGAGTACCGGCAACAAGAGCAGTCTGACTCCCAGCAGATACTTCCCGTGACACAGGAGCTCCCCGTTCTCGAGCAGTTTGTTTGTCAGAAGAAGAATAAGAAGGAGCGGAGTCGGCTGACGGACAATAAAATGTTGGCTGGCTCACAGAAGCCAGGCCGAGCGCAGAAAACCTCCAGCCCCAACAAGCAGTTAAAGAGCCCTGGCTCTCCGGGAATGCTGTCTCACAGTCCAGGCACACTTCTGTCTGGCTGCTCCAGGCCCAGAGGTCTGAAGAGCCCCCCACTCACGGACACACAAAGGTAATTCGTTCATTTCTGGAGTTAAATGTTCAGAGGAATTGCCTCGCGAGTCTTGCAGTCTTTTGCAGATGTGTTTCTATTTGTTGGCCCCACTGGTAATTCAAATCTCTGATGGCTTCTTAGTTTTACCGCCATTTTGCAAGATTTCAGAATAGATTTGGTAACTTGATGAAAAAGATTGTCAGAGGATGTTGTGAAACTTGAAAGGGTTCAGAGAAGTTTTACAAGGATGTCGTCAGTTGGAGGGTTTGAACTATAGAGAGGGGCTGAAAACTAGAGGGCAGAGGTTTAAGGTGAGAGGGAAAAGATTTAAAAGGGACCTAAGGGGCAACTTTTTCACGCAGTGGGTGGTGTGTGTATGGAATGACCTTCCAGAGGAAGTGGTAGAGACTGGTACAATTACAACATTTAGAATTAGAATTCGAATTCCTACAGTGTGGAAACAGACCCTTCAGCCCAACAAGTCCATACTGCCTCTCTGGTGAGTATCCCACCCAGACCTGTTACCCTACATTTCTCCTGACTAATGCACCTAACCTATATATCCCTGAATTTAGCATGGCCAATTCACCTGACCTGCACATCGTTGGACTGTGGGAGGAAACCAGAGCACCCGGAGGAAACCCATGCAGACACAGGGAGAATGTGCAAACTCCACACTGACAGTCGCCTGAGGTGGGAATTGAACTCGGGTTCCTGGTGCTGTGAGGCAGCAGTGCTAACCACTGAGCCAAAGGCATCTGGATGGGTATATAAATAGGAAGGGTTTAGATGGATATGGGCCAAATGGTGGCAAATAGGAGTAGATTAGGTTGGGATATCTGGTTGGCATGGACGAGTTGGACCAAAGGATCTGTTTCCATGCTGTACAGTTCTATGTTCTGAGGTGCTGTAATTTAATATTACCTCTGTCTGCCCATTGAGGTGGTTTTAAATAAAGGTAAAATACTGAGATGTTGAAAGTATGACTCAGGTACTTGAAGGGCTGGAGAAACTCAGGTGGTCTGTGAGAAAGAACCAGCGATAAACGTTTCAAGTCCAGTCGGACTCTTGCTCAGAGCTGATGGATGTGGATGTAAAAGTTTGTTGATTGCAATATATGTTGTTTTCTGTAAAATAAGTTCAGTAAAATCCATTGTGAGTAAAATTCCACAAGACTGGCACAGTTCAAACTGCCCCTTAGCAGATTTAACGCTAAGAGAAAGTGCAGGATAAGCTGGGTGAGTGATAAAGGTGGTCAGTGTTGGAATGAACTGGCTGCAGTGTCTGCCACTGGAGGGCACTGGAGTATTCTCACAGCAAAGAGCTGCCCTGCAGAGAGTGTCAGAATTTTATAGGAATGCACAGTTTGCTTCTGATACTGAATCATCCCATGAAAACATTTGCAAGCGCACAATCAGTAATCTGATTTGGCAATTTCTCCTATTTTGTGTGCATTTTAAATTGTTTAGTTGATGACGAATTCATTTTTTTAATCTACTCATGACGACTGTTTATTCAGAGTAAATGTCACTTACTGTGGAACTGTACAATGTCAGTGTTTATACAGGGTAAGGGTCACTCACTCTGTAACTGTACAAGGACAGTGTTTATTCAGCAGGGTAAGGGTCACTCACATTTCCAGAAGGCCTTTGACAGGTGCTGACCAGGAGACTGCTAAATATGATAAGAGTCCGTGGTGTTCGGGACAAGGTACTGAGCTGAAAAATGTGTTGCTGGAAAAGCGCAGCAGGTCAGACAGCATCCAAGGAGCAGGAGAATCGACGTTTCGGGCATAAGCCCTTCTTCAGGAAATCCTGAAGAATTCTGATTTCCTGAAGAAGGGCTTATGCCCGAAACGTCGATTCTCCTGCTCCTTTGATGCTGCCTGACCTGCTGCGCTTTTCCAGCAACACATTTTTCAGCTCTGATCTCCAGCATCTGCAGTCCTCACTTTCTCCCCGGGGCAAGGTACTGGCATGGATCAAGGATTGGCTGACTGGTATGGGGCAGGTAATAGGAATAAAGGTGTTTTTTTTAAAATGGAAGGTGGTGACTAGAGGAGTTCCACAGTGGTCCACAGTAACGTGAATGATCTGGGCGAAACCATGATGTGGAGATGCCGGTGTTGGACTGGGGTGTACAAAGTTAAAAATCACACAACACCAGGTTATAGTCCAACAGGTTTAATTGGAAGCACTAGCTTTTGGAGCGCTGCTCATTCATCAGGTGATTGTGGAAAACTCAATCCTAAAACACAGAATTTATAGCAAAAATTTACAGTGTGATGTAACTGAAATTATACATTGAAAACTACCTTGATTGTCTGTTGAGTCTTTCATCTGTTCGAATACCATGATTGTTTCACTTTCATGTGTAATCTGGGCGAAGGAACTGAGGGCAGTGTTGCAGAGAGACTGCGGAAGAACTTGAATAGATTGTGAGAACAGGCAAAAAAAATGCCAGATGGGATATAGTGTGGGAAAGTGTAGGTTATGCATTTTGATTGGAAGAACAGCGGTGTAGAGTATTTTCCAAATGGGGAAAATCTTGGAAAATTTGAAGCACAAAGGACTTAGGAGTCCTAGTTCAAGATTCTATTAAAGGTTAACTTGCAGGTTCAGTTGGCAGTTGGAATGCAAATACAACGTTGGCATTCAATTCAAGAGGGCTAGAATACAAGGGTGGGGATGTACTGCTGAGGCTATACAAGGCTCTGGTCAGACTGCATTTAGAACATAGAACAGCAAATGCCTGTGCTGACCACTATGTCATTCTAAACAAATCCCACCTACCTGCACCTGATCTGTATCCCTCTGTTCCCTGCCTATTCCAATGTTTGTCTAAATGCTTCTTAAATGTTGCTTTTGTATCTTCTGCCACCTCCCCAGCAGTGTGTTTCAGGACCGTACCACCATCTTATTAAAAAAAACTTGCCTTGCACACCTCCTTTACAAGTTTTGAACCGATGTCCCCAGTACCTTAAATTTCCATTCTGGGAAAAAGTCTTTTGACTATCCACCCTATCCATGCCTCTGATAATTTTATAAACGTCTATCAGGTCACCCCACATCCTCTGATGTTCGAGTGAAAACAATCCAAGTGTGTCCGATCTCTCCTTATACCTGTTACTCTCCAGTTCAGGTAAAGTTCTGGTAAACTTCTTCTACACTCTCTCCAAAACCTTCATGGCCTTCCTATAGTGTGGCAACCAGAACATACGCACAATATTCACATACTCCATATGTGGCCGAAATAAAGTCTTGAACAGCTGCAACATGACTTGCCAACTTCTTTCTTGATTCCTGATGAAGGGCTTTTGCCCGAAATGTCGATTCTCCTGCTCAAATGCTGCCTGACCTGCTGTGCTTTTCCAGCAACACTCTAATCTTGCCAACTTCTTTACTCAGTGCTCCAACCAATGAAGGGAAGCATGCCAAACCCCTTCTCTACCACCTTGTCTGCTTTCAGGGAACTGCACACTTGCATCCCAAGATCCCTCTGTATATCAGTGTTCCTGATTCTGCTATTTACTGTATACTTCCCTCTTACATTTGACCTCACACTCTCACTCACACTCATCTGGATTAAACTCCAGTTGCCATTTCTATGCCTAACTTTCCAACTGATCTATATTCTGCTGTATCCTTTGATAACATTCCTCACTATCCACAACTCCATCAATTTTCATGTTACCTGCAGACTTACAAATCAGACCATTACAATTTCATCCAAATCTTATATAATATACAACAGAGGCCCTAGCACTGATCCTGTGGATCCACTGGTCACCGATCTCCAGTCAGAAAAATACTCCTCTACGTTGACCCTCTGTCTTCTATAGCCAGCCAATTTTGAATCCAGCTTGCCAACGCATTGTAGATCTTATATGACTTCATCTTCTGAACCAGCCTACCATCAGGGACCTTGTTAAATGCTTCAATAAAGTCCATATAGACAACATCCACTGCCCTGCCCTCATCAGTCATTTTCATCACTTCCTCAAAAAAACTCAACTGACTGTGTGAGACAAAATCTCCCCTGCGAAAAAGCCATGCTGACTATCCCCAAAAAGGTTCATTTTTCTCCAAATTTGAGTCGATCCTGTCCCTAAGAATCTTCTTGATAATTTTGCTACCACTGATGTAAGGTTCACCGGCCTATTATTTCCTGGATTATCCCTGTTGCCCTTCTTAAACAGAGGAACAACATTAGCTATTCTCCAGTCTTCTGTCACCTCTAATGATCTCTGTAAAGATCCCAGCCACTTCCTTCATTGCCTCCCTCAGTATCCTGGGATAGGTCCCATCAGACCCTGTGGACATATCCACTTTAATGTTTTTCAAGACCCCTAACACCAACTCTTCCTTAATATCGAAATGCTCCAAGATATCAAGATACCCCTCTCTAGTCTTACCATCATCTATGACCAACTCTATGGTGAATACCGATGCAAATTACTCATTAAGGACTTCACCCATTTTCTCCAGCTCCATTTGAAATATTGTGAGCAGTTTGTGGCTGGATTAGCGAGGAAGGATGTGCTGGCATTGGAGGAGACGTCCAGAGCAAATCCATAAGAATGATCCCAGAAATGATGAGTCTGTCATATGAGGAGTGGTTGAGGATCTGTGTCTGTACTCCATGGAATTTAGAAGGATGAGGGAGATTTTATTGAAACTTAAAGGGTGCTGAGAGGCCTGGATAGAGTGGGCACGGAACAGATGTTTCCACCAGTAGGAGAGACAAAGGGCCTGAGGGGACAGCCTCAGAGTGATGGGGTGACCCTTTAGAACTGAGGTGAGGGGGGATTTCTTCAGTCAGAGGGTGGGGAATCTGTGCAACTCATTGCTACAGAGGGCTGTGGAGGCCAAGTCATTGAGTGTATGACAGACAGAGATGGATAGGTTGTCGATTGATAAGGGGATTAAAGGTTGCAGGGAGAAGGCTGGAGAATGGGGTTGAAAAACATATCAGCCATGATCAAATGGTGAAGCAGACTCGATGGGTGGAATGGCCACATTCTCCTATGTCTTATGGTTGGGCTATTCGACAGAGTAAAGCCACTGTACAGGGATCATATTATTTAAAATAAAAGCATTTTTGCTGCTATATGTGTTGACCACATACAGCGTGTGATCCTCAACATGCCGTGACTACACCGTGTGGCCCTTGCCAAGTAGCTGGAACTGTTAATTCGATTTCAGCCTACAACTGAATCCTGCATGTTAGCTAGTTCGAGTGATCTAATGTTCGGTAGTTTAATGAGTGCTGTGGGGGTGGGGGGGGTGCAATACCTTATTCCCCTCAAATCTCACTCTGTGCAGGGAAACTTCTAAGACTGGCAGGAACTGCCAGAGAACTGTATTTCCGTTGTTCACCTGTCGTTTGTGTGTTTATTTAAGGAACCTGTAGTCTGTAACTGCTGAGTACTGCTGCAGGATGTTGTGTAGGTGGAGTTAGCAGCAGCCGCTACTGGGGAATTTCACGATGGCTCGTTGTTGATGTGACGTATGGCTTCCTCTTTGAGCTGACAGCTGCTGCTGATGTCACTCACTGTTGCTGTCTGCCCAAGTGGCACTTTCTGTTGCCATTTAACCCTTTCAGGGATTGATGTCACAGAGGTCCCACTTCTCAATCATTCCCTCTTCCCCCACCACCAACAGTCCGATAAGCAATTGGCAGCAGAATCATGGAGGGAGATCTGGAAGGATTGAGTTATGATGGGGAATGAACTGCTTGAATGAGCAGAAGATTTCAGTACGGTAAGAACTAGCAAAAGAGAGTTACATAAATATTGGGACAGGGACATTTTCCAGGGCGATGGGGAATGACCGGGGATTGGTGGGAGCGGTTGTGTGGGTCTGGCTCCCTTCAAAGGTGCTGGCAGAGACACAATGGGCCGAATGGAACCTCTGACACAGTTTGATTCAGTAAAGCTTCACTGGAGTGTAGAGCAGTGATGGGAGCAGATGGTCTGTGGCTGGGTATGTGTCATGGGCCTCTCAAAGGCCATGCTCTTGGAGTTTCAACTCTGTTCCAAGAACCAGTGAGTTGGTGTTATTGCAGCTGTGACCTGGTTCCCTTTGGCCTAGGGACTGCCCCCTACATTCAGTATCAAATCTCTTTGTAATGTTAAAGGCCTCTTCTCCCAGCTTGTATCAACCCTTTCATAGACTGCACTCCTCACCTCGTTTTGTCACTATATTCCACTCCATCAGAGGGACCGCCTGCTCTCTCACTGCTGCAACTCGCGAGTCCTTATCCATGCCTCTGTCCTGGCCAGTCACTCACCATCTACTCTCCATAAGGTTGAACTCCAGGTGAACTCTGCTGACCATCTCTTGCAAATCTCTGAGCAAGTCTTGTTCACCTGTTACCCAGACCTGTGTCAGCTCTAGGTCTGTCAACACTCAAACATTTTCATCAGATTCCAAGGTCACTGTGTTCCTCCAATTCTGACCTTGAGAGTGTCACAGATTAGCATCACTGCTTCATTGGTCATTGTCACCGTGCTCTGTGACAAGCTCTTCCAGCTGTTGCTCCTCCTCCCTCCCCTTGTAAGACACTCCTTAAAACCTACCTCTTTGACCAAGCACTTGGTCACTTATCTTAATATCGCCTTTTGTGGCTTGATGTTATATTTGACATTTGGTTCTGTGGCACATTTTACAAGGCGCTGTATGAATGCAACCGTTTACGTGTAGTTCCTAATTAGTTGCAGTTCTAGATTAGCACAGAAACGTGATCCCAGCCGTGAATGAGCAGCTCATTTTGCTCATCTTCACTTGTCAATGTAGTGGCCTGAGACCAAGAACTCTCCCTCCTGCAGGACCAAGGCATCTTCATTCAGTCTTGTCTGCATCCTCCTGGTGCCTGGCACCTCACCATCTCATCCTGCCTTGGAAATATATCATCCTGTCTTCACTATCACTGGGTCAGAATCCTGGAATTCCCTCCCTCAGGGAATGGAATGCAGCGTTCAAGAAGACAGCTCACCCCCACCTTATCAAGGGGCAACTAGGGATGGGCAATAAATGCTGGGCCCAGCCAGTGATGCTTATACCCACAAGTGAATGAAAAGAAGCCAGGAATGCCTTGGGCTCACTTGCTGTTCCAAGTGGATTTAGCTGATCATAGTCAAGTGGATGTACCAAACTGAAAGAAAGAGGTTGCTATTTATGGAGCACCTTTCGAGACTTCAGAGCATTTCAAAGTATTTTACAACCAATTAACGACTTCTCTCTGTACTCACTCCTGGAAACAGTTAATGCGTGGCAGGATCCTTCAAGCTGTAATGCAATAAGTGACTGGATAATCATCCTCGTGTTAATTTGAGGGATAAATAAATATTGGCTAGAGCACCAGGAGAGCATTCCTAATGAATAAGAAATTAACACTTGAGAAGACCAAAACAATAACTCATTGGAAGGATAGCACCCTGAGACTGCAGCACTCCATCTGTACTGCACTTGGCTTGGGACTTTGTAAGAGCACTATCCACTCGCCTACTCTGGCATCTTTGGGCAAGCGTCAGAGGTGAGGTGGTGGGGTGATAAGAAAACTCAGTTAGACTCCTCATTCTCAATTGATTGTCCTTAACAGTAAACTGAACATCTTGAGTGACAACAGGATGGCACCCATTACAATGGCAAGCAGCAAGCAAAAAGTAATAGAGTAGCGAAAGTAAATATCAGTCATTCGAAGCAGTAATCGTATAACTCGTCTTGTGAAATCAAGGAAATTGCAGAGACATCGAATAAGTATTGTGTGTTTGTCATCAAAACAGAAGGCACAAGTATCATTCCAGATGTAGACAATAACCTTGGGCTAATACAGGTGAGGAAATTGAGGACATTAATATTTGCAGAACAAAAATATTGCAAGGAAGGGAAGAAGCAAGACAATGGCCTAGTGGTATCATCGCTGGATTATTGATCCAGTGACCCAGATAATGTTCTGGGGACCCAGGTTCAAATCCAGCCATGGCAGATGGTATAATTTGAATTAAATTTAAAATGACTGGAATTAAGACTGATGATGACCATGAATCTATTGTCAAAAAAACAAACCCATCTGGTTCACTAATATCTAGACCACGTGTGATTCCAGACCCACAGCAATGTCACGAATTATTAACTGCCCTCTGGGCAAGTGAAGATGCTGTGAATGCGAAAACCAGCATGAGTCAGTACTTCAGCCTCAGCTATTTACAATCCGTATCGATGACTTGGGTGAAGAGACACAGATGGAATAAGGCTCTGTGGAATGAGAGTTGTGGGCACAATATGGAAACGAGTGGGCATCAGGATGTCAGGTGGAGTATAATGTGGGCAGGTGTGAAGGTATTCACTTCGGCTATAAGAATAGACAAGCAGAATATCGTTTAAACAGTTCGAAACTTGTAAATGTTGTGGATCAGCGAGACCTGTTTTTCATACAAATACACCCACAGTCAATATGTAGGTGCAGTGAGCAGTTAGGAAGGCAGCTGATATTTGGTGTGTCTTGTTTGGAGTACAGGAGTGAAGAAGCTTGGTCTTCATATTCAAGGAGTGATGGAATTGCACTGGAGATGATGGAGCAGAACTTCACTCAGTTGACTACTGGATTTATCCTTTGATGAGAAGCTGAGTAAATTGGACCAAATTCTCTGGAGTTTAAAAAATTGAGGGGAGCTCTCATTGAAACAGACACCTGACTGGGTAAATACAAAGAGATTGCTCCTGCCTGGCTGGGGAACCTAAAACACAGGCACAGTCTCCCCAAATGGGGCCAGTCATATAGGGACGAGGGGCAAGAAGCGTCTTCAATCAGAGGATTGTGAATCTTTGGAATTCTGTGTCCAAGAGGGATGTGGATGCTCCATCATCAAGTATATTTAAGGCCGGGATCAACAGAATATTTGTCTCAGGGAATCAAGGATATGGAAATGGGCGGGGGAGTGAATTTGAAGCTCAAGATCAGTCAGGATCGTATTGAATGATGGAGCCAGTTTGATGGGCCGAATGGCGGTCCCATGCTCTGTTCTAACATTTACTATCCAATGACTTGTTCCTATTGAGTGAGAAAATGGAGGGGAACAGCAAGAGTATCTGAATTGGGGAATTCCACAACAGGAAGGATAGTTTTTCACCCAAGAGTTTTGTCAGATTCGCGATGCCTGAACTTCTGCTTCACCCTGGGCTCTCTCCATGTGAGTGGAGTTTTCCTTTCATCAGTAATGGAGCTGTTGATCTTGAATCACTGAAGCTCCCTGGGCAAAACATTAAAAAGAATTATCTGACAATAAAGTAACCTGGAGACACTCCCCTTACTCTGCCTGCACTCCCAGGCAAATATCAAGGAATCCAAAGGGGCTTTTTTTAATCTTGTGAAGCCGTTGAATCTTGCACTGCTTCAAGGGATTTGAGTTCAGGGACCCTTTTAACTTTGCGTTGTTTCTCCTGCCTTCATGTCTCGCACGGCCTGTTTGTAATGTCGGGTTCTGTGGAGAGGAGCAAACCCAGGCAGGATTTATTGACTCTACCTGCAGCTGCTGAGCTTCGTTGCTTTTTTAACGCCGAGGTATACTTTTTAAGTTTACCCAGAGGCATTGGGATTAGTCCAGTTAGACACAACTGGCTGTCTCACTGTGCACACTCTAACTTAATTCAAACAGACCCCTTAATCTCATAACAAGGTGGAAATTCCAAACCTGTACGATGGGGGCTGTTTGATGAAAACCTGGCCCATTTAACCCCCTCGGTGCTACCTTGTAATTTGGACAACAAGTCGGGTATATAGCTGAGCAATGTTGAATACTGTAATTCAGAAAGCTAATTGAGGGTTAAGTGCACTGCGCGTGTTGCTCCCAAGATCAAAGTGTCTTTTATTTGGTGCTATTAGCAGTGTAACTACTCGTAATTGAAAAGTGATTAACGGTTTTTTGTCTTATTGATTGTGTTTGGCTGGCCTTTTACTTGCTGTAAATCCTGAATGGTTCTCAGCCCATGGTGACCCACTGCTTTAAGGAACATTCCCTGCTCCAGAGCCCTTCTTTGCCATGAGCAGGCATTATGAGAAAATAATCCCCTCTGGGATCAGTGTGTCATTTTCTGGATCGTGCAGGCTGTGTTGATGGTTTTACACTTGTTTCCGATTGAAATCCAAA
Source organism: Chiloscyllium plagiosum (assembly GCF_004010195.1). Classification (NCBI taxonomy): domain Eukaryota; kingdom Metazoa; phylum Chordata; class Chondrichthyes; order Orectolobiformes; family Hemiscylliidae; genus Chiloscyllium; species Chiloscyllium plagiosum. Next base: position 37,072,378 of record NC_057745.1, read on the forward strand.
CCTGAGGATCATTCTCACCTTCTGGAATTGGTGATTCACCAATAACTTCCAGCTTCTGAAACAGGGAGAGATGCCTCATTTTATTGAAGTCTGTCACAACTTCAGCACGTCCCAAAGCATGTCACAGCCAATCTGATACAGTCAGGGTTAGCTGGTCTCAAAAGCAGCAGAGTGGTCATGGGTTATTGAATGATGCTGGTTGTGATGTAAATAGTTAAAAATCACACAACACCAGGTTATAGTCCAGCTGGTTTATTTGGAAGCACCAGCTTTCAGAGCGCTGCCCCTTCAGGTGGTTGTAACAGGATGCGGTGCTCCAAAAGCCAGTGCTTCCAATTAAACCTGTTGGACTATAACCTAGTGTCGTGTGATTTTTAACTTCATACACCCCAGTCCAATACCGGCATCTCCAAATCAGAGATGTAAATAATTTACCATTGGCCATCAGTATTTTTTTAGATTAGATTAGATTCCCTACAGTGTGGAAACAGGCCCTTCGGCCCAACAAGTCCATATTACCCTCTGAAGAGTAACCCACCCAGACCCATTTCCCTCTGGCTAATGCACCTAACTCCATGGGCAATTTAGCGTGGCCAGTTCACCTGACCTGCACATCTTTGGACTGTGGGAGGAAAACGGAGCACCCGGAGGAAACCCGCGCAGTGTGCAAACTCCACACAGTCACCCCAGGCTGGAATCGAACCTGGGACCCTTGTGCTGTGAAGCAGTGCTAACCACTGCGCCACCGTGCTGCCCGTGGGTTGGAAGAGAACACAAACACGGCGCATTACCCTGCGCAGGTGATCAGGCCTGAGTTTGGGGATCGCAGTCACTGCACCAGGTATTGACTGTCTCAGTCAGTTGTTCATCCCACCACAGTCTTTGGTTTCAATGCGTTTGCTTCAGTGATCTCCCTCCATCGCTGCAGTGGTCTCTGTTGCTGTGTTGGAGGCATTAGGCTTGAATTAATAATGGTTTCCTTGATTTCACTCACGAGAGCAAAGGCCGCAGATTCCTGTCATGAATCCCAAATATTTTTCCCTGGAAGGTGCAAAATCAAATCACGTAGGAGCAATCCCATTAATCTCTTAGGATTATTTTTGTAGTTGGTGAATTTTGAGAATTGCTTAATGGAAGAGCACAATTAGAGTGGTGCTGGAAAAGCACAGCAGGTCAGGCAGCATCCGAGGAGCAGGAAAATCGACGTTTCGGGCAAAAGCCCTTCATTAGGAATGAAGCCACACCTTTACCATCAGGAAGAAGCCAGGGAGATAGGGCAAGGCTGAAGCAGGAGGGTTTGGTTGTGAGGTAAAGGTGTCAAAAGGAATGATGAAGGGCTTTTGCCCGAAACGTCGATTTTCCTGCTCCTCGGATGCTGCCTGACCTGCTGTGCTTTTCCAGCACCACTCTAGTCTTGACTCTCATCTCCAGCATCGGCAGTCCTCACTTTCGCCTTAATGGAAAAGCAGTCTGTGAAGGACGAAGGGCTCACCGTCTCCAATGCAGATTATCACGGTCATTATCTTTTTTGGGATCTTGCTGTGCACAGTTCTGTTTTGCAGCAGGGACTGAACTTGGTTGGTCCTGAAATGCAGTGAGGAAAGGCAAGTCTCTCTCTCACCTTTTGATCCCTTTACCTCACAATCAGGCCCTGCTGCTTTAGCCTTGCCCTATCTCCCTGGCTTGTTCCTGATGGTAAAGGCGTGGCCCTCCCTCTCTGTGCCCCCCTCGTGAAGCAGCTGTAGACAGCAGGCAGACCATTGCTGAAGCTGCTGTCTGATGATGAACTGAGCAGTAACACACAGGAGCGCCCACCCAGAAATGTCCACTTGTTATCCAGACCAGTATGACACTCTGGACCAGCTCATGAAGAGTAGGCAAATCAGACACCCTCCTTATTCTATGGAATCAGCTGACTGAGAAACGTGAGGGTCAGGGTTTAATTTGCTCTAACTCTGCTGTGCCCATCTTTGCACCAACATAACTCTGCAATCTCACAGCCCTTACACCCAATGCTCCATATGATCCACATTCATTTCTTCCCTGAGGTATCATCAGTTGTGAGTTACACAAAATTTGTAAAACGGCAACAGGCCATTCATTCCAGCTGCTCTGTGCTGCCATTCACTGTTATGATGGTGAGGTTTATGCGATTACGTTTCAGGACTATGTCTTTAAGATAAAAATGAAGGGGCCACGTGACCTGTTCTGAAGCCTACTGACAGCACCACTACAAGGTTTGGTTACTGCAGATGAAAAGGGATCCGGATTGTTTTACAGGGAAGAAGGTGCAAATTGTTTCTCATTAAAGACCATGGCAGTAGCCTGTGTGCTAACAACAGATAGACTGTGGGTCTTCAAAGTCCCAGAATAATGAATTATAAACAGTTATGTTTTAAACTGTGTTTTGAGGTCCAAGATAAAGAGCAGTTGTCTTGCAAGGATTGTAAATCATCATTTCTGCCTGAATACAAGGCCCATGTGATTCATGGTTAAAAATCACACAACGCCAGGTTATAGTCCAACAGGTTTAATTGGAAGCACACTAGCTTTCGGAGTGCGCTCCTTCATCAGGTGATAGTGTTTTAAAACCTTTACTACAACAAGCAAGCTAAAAATGCTACTAACAAAATACTACTTTTGTGGGAATCACCTGATGAAGGAGCGTTGCTCCGAAAGCTAGTGTGCTTCCAATTAAACCTGTTGGACTATAACCTGGTGTTGTGTGATTTTTAACTTTGTACACCCCAGTCCAACACCGGCATCTCCGAATCATGTGATTCATGTTTGCCATGGAAGTGGCCTTGAGAGTGGGAGGATTTCTATAATATTCTTGAAAGCTGTACCACACAGTCAGTGTGCCAGGGTCAGGGACCGATTGAGGAGCTCAGGGCTGAAAGTCTGCGATTCATCTCCCAGGAGAGTGCAGTGACTGAAGTTGGCACTATCAAATTTACAGGAAGTTAAAATGATGCTGGATGATTCAGCAAACTTTACCCATAAGGAAAATATCCAGGAAAACGCACAATGTGAAAGGCTGTTCGAGAGCAAAAGGTTTCCAGGCTAGGCGAGGAAAATATCAAAAGTAAACTCTTGGGAGCTAAACATCATTTTGGATTGATGGAATATATACTTTAGGATGGTCTAATGCGTGAATTTATTTTTAGTTGTTCAAAGTTCTGCTTTGTCATTTAAAGTATAAGTTTCCCACAAAAGTAGTATTTTGTTAGTAGCATTTTTAGCTTGCTTGTTGTAGTAAAGGTTTTAAAACACAAAATCTTGACCGTAACCTTTCAACTACTGAGTGGAAGTTCAATTTTTTTTAATTTAAAATATAATTGGTTTCTGCAGAGATCATAACCATATGCTTCACAAGATCTTCCTCTTTCTCACCCTGTCAACATATCTTTCTCTTCCTTCTCTGTCTGTTATAGAGATGTACAGCACAGACCTTTGGTCTAACTCATCCATGCCGACCAGATATCCTAACTCAATCTACTCCCATTTGCCAGCATTTGGCCCATATACCTTTAAACCCTTCCTATTCATATACCCATCCAAATACCTTTTAAATGTTGTAATTGTACCAGCCTCCTCCACGTCCTTTCCATACACGCACCAACTTCTGCATGAAAACGTTGCCCCTCAGGTCCTTTTTAAATCTCTCACCTTAAACCTATGCCCTCTAGTTTTGGACTCCCCTTCCCTGGGGAAAAGGCCTTGTTTATTCAGCCTATCCATGCCCCTCTGCCTCTGACATTCCAGGGAAAACAGCCCCAGCCTATTTTCCTCTCTCTATAGCTCAAACTTTCCAACCCTGGCAACATCCTTGTAAATCTTTTCTGAACCCTTTCAAATTTAACAATGTCTTTCCTACAGGAGGGAGACCAGAACTGAATGCAATATTCCAAAAGTGGCCTAACCAATGTCCTGTACAGCCGCAACATGATCTCCCGACTCCTATATTGAGCAGTGACTAATTCTGGTCTCTGCCAAAAGTGAAAGCATCATCATCACATCGAGCATAAACTTTAAGACCTCTGTCAGGTCACCCCTCCATTTCTGTTTTCTAGAGGTATAAGTTTCCAACTGTTTGATTACCCTGGTACACTGACCTTTTTCTCTCTCCGAGGATTCTCAATCCCCCCCTCTCCTATGCACCTTCACCTTGACCAACTGTGCAACCATCTCGGTGGGTGTCCTTCAGCGCAGTGTTGGAGCCCCTGACCTGGTTCTGTTTACAGTACTGGGTGCAGAGGGTGGGGTCCGAGAGTCAGTCTCTGTGCTCAGGTTTCCACTGAGTGCGGGCTCCAGCTCTTTGATCCTTAAGCATTTGGGTGCAACCTGCCAGGAGCTGTGTGCAGGCAAGTAGCAGCACACCCCACTCTGTTCTGCTCTGCCCTGCACTGCCCCACCCCACACACCTCTGCTCAGCACTTCACAGCCTCTCCATTGTTCACAACTCTGTCTCCTCCACTTAGACAAGTCAACTCTTTCCTAACAGTCTTCTCTACTTTAAAGTTTCTTTCATTTTGTCACACAAACACACGCTTTTGCTCTTGCTTTCATTTTTGCGCGCACTCGAACTGTCACCTTCCCTCGCTCTCTCAATGGGATACTGGTCCCAAACACACTGACTCTGTCACTGGTTTAGGAATGGACTAACATTAGCTACTGTGAACCCATTTGTTATATACAGACCAGACCCACCTCCTCCCCATATCCCACAATTCCCATCAACTCCCATTCTCTGCCTTCTCAAACTCTGGAATCTGTCCTTTGTACGTTTCCCCACCAGTGGTCTACAATCTCTTCCCTTCACCCTAGTTTTCTGTTAGCTTTGGAGGGACAAAATGTCTCTCCTTTAAAGTTAAAAATCACACAGCACCAAGTTATAGTCCAACAGGTTTAATTGGAAGCACTAGCTTTCGGAGTGCACAACCACCTGATGAAGGAGCGACGCTCCAAAAGCTAGTGCTTCCAATTAAACCTGTTGGACTATAACCTGATGTTGTGTGATTTTTAACTTTGTACACGCCAGTCCAACACCAGCATCTCCAAATCATCTCTCCTTTAATATTGCCATCTGATTTAGAGGGTGTATTTGTGTTCTGTAGCTGCACTGGGGAAGTGCAAAGATGGTGACTGGAAAGTTTGTGTGTGTGTGTGAGAGAGAAGAGGGGGGCGGGGAACAGGAAAAAGAGGGGCATTTCCCAGCTGTTTAGAGGTGACTGGAATTGACACTGGTCCCTGACTCAGCTCTTGGCCCTGAGTGAGTGGGCAGGTGTTGGGGGTGGGGAATTTTTCTGTTTCATATTTACTCTATTTCAGCCAGTGTGTATTGTGGACACCCCAGGTTTGAGGGGGCGGGGAATGGAGTAGCTGAGTTCCCCATGAAACCAGCGAAAGCCGTTTCTCTCACGTGTGGTGGACCCTCTGTGATCGCAGAGTTTATACTTCCCGCAGGTTTCCCTCCCTCTGAACACACTCTCACTTCTCCCTCTCATCCAAATGTCAACCTCCATTCCCCCCCCCCACAACGCCTCTCCCGTTCATATTCCTGTTCAGAAGACGGGTCGCTGCGATGTTCACTTTGCTTTCTCTCCATAGATGCAGCCAGACCTATTGAGTTTCTCCAAAATTTTCTGTTTTTGTTTCTGATTTCCAGCATCTGTAGTTTTTTTTGGTTTTTTTCCCCTTAATCTCACTTTACCATAGCCCTCACCCCTTTCTCCAAAGGCACCTTGATCTGATTTCACCAGTTGATAATGAACTCCGTGTAACCCTTGTTGACAAAGGATTCCCCAAGCATCCTTCCTTATCCCAAACTACCTTGTGTTTACCCCACCGGGGAGTCAGCCCCAGGGAACAGTAAACCCCATTCAACAGTACAACCACAGTCAGGATTTCCTAAACTCCCCAGTCTCATCATCTCGTGATCCCAGGAGAGACTTGTACTGTGTCGGACATTGGCCAGTATTGGGACAATTAGATCAGAGCAGAAACCACTCCAGCCACCCGCCCCCCCCATCCCCGACTGAGTCTCCAATCAGATCACTCCCTGACTTCCCAGTGCTGCTTGATGTTACTGTGAGGCTGCTTGCTGTTTCTGAAGGGCAGGGGTGAAAAGGTGATGACCAGGTTTGATCTTCCCCAAAGTCGCTGGTCACTTGGAAACTTCCTGTACACCTGATGTTGTGCAGTCCCAGACTGAACTGTTTGACAGGGGAATTACAGTCAGCAAGTTCCCAGTGACACAGATCTGTTCGAAAATGAATGTTTTGTTTTTGATATTTTGGTGTGAATGATGTCTGTGTGAGGGTTCAGACTGTATTCAAAGGGTGGATTTCTGTCATGCAGGGAGCGTGTCACAAGTACAGGAGCATGTTCGACAGAGTGTTCATGAGAGAAGAGGGGAGAGAGAGAGAGAGAGAGAGAGAGAACTGACGAGGTCCTTTGTTTATGCCTGACTTGAAGAAAGAGGGTCTGATTGACTGAATTCCGCACATATAAATCGTGTAGCGACAGGCTGTGGTTTTTAGGCGTGAGTCATGCTTGTGTTTGAAGTGAGCTGCTGAGGGGAGGAAGCTGTGTCGATGTGAAGATTACAGCCTCTGAATGCAAGGAAGCAGACGACTGGGAGTGTGTGACCAGAGTCATATCACCCACCTAATGTGCAGCTGCAAGCACATGTCAGACCGATTGGAGATATTGGATGTTGTGCTGGGAACCGGTGTTTTAGCAGACTGCACAGTGCAGGGCTGCAAGGCAGAACTGTCCTGTAGGTGAGTACAGAAAAACCTTTTGATTTGTCTAACAAAAGGGACAGCCAGAGCGAAGGGACTGACTGCGATTTTTTTAATGCAGTTATTCCCAGTGTGCTGAATTCTGTTATTCATTTATTGAAAACATTGGGAGGTTGAAGTGTTCTGTGTTTGAACTGATGAGTGTCTCAAGTCACTGTGTGGTGGGAGGGGGAGGAGGTGGGAGTTGGGGGGGGGAAGCGGGAGTTGAATATTTACTACAGTTGTATTGTGGTAGGTCCAGCTGAAACCAGCAGTTGTCTGTCGTGAAGCTAATGTGAGACAGTGCACTGACCAGGTGTGAGGGGAAAAAGAAAGATTGAATTTATGTAGCCCCTTTCGTGTCCATAGGATGTCCCAAACCACTAAATAACCAATTAAGTTGTTTTGTATTGGTAATGTAGGAAACACAGTAGCTAGTTTGTACACAGCACAATCCCACAAGCAACACATTAATGATCAGACTCTCTGTCTTTATGATTTTGGTTGTGGAATGGATACTGGCCAGAACACAGAGAGAACCCATCTTTGAAATTTAATCAGGTTAGTGTTATAACCACCTGAGAGGAAAGCCAAGGCCTCAGTTTAATGTATCACCTCTGACCGTGTAGCACTTTGGTACTGCAGTGAGTGAGGTCCTGGAGTTTTGGCCCTAGTTTGTGGAACACCAACTTGATCCTAACACCAGGGCGGAAATGGGTACTTCAGATGCTGGAGATCAGAGTCAAGATCAGAGTGGTGCTGGAAAAGCACAGCAGGTCAGGCAGCATCCGAGGAGCAGGAAAATCAACGTTTTGGGCAAAAGCACATGATGAAGGGCTTTTGCCCGAAACGTCGATTTTCCTGCTCCTCGGCTGCTGCCTGACCTGTTGTGCTTTTCTAGCACCTCTCTAATTTTGATCCTGTCACCACCTGAGTCACTTGGTCAGTTTTCAAAAAAACAGGCTTGACAGATTTTTAAAGAATGTACAATGCTAGCAGTAGGCCAGCAATTGGGAAAATTATAGCACACGTACTTTGTGCATTTTGACATATTTGACAGATTTATCAGAGTTCCTTGAGGATGTAACAAGGAGGTTTGGATAAAGGGGAACTGGTAGATGTAGGGTACTGTATATAGATTTCAGAAATACACTCCATAAAGTACCAAATAATTAGTAAATGTACCATTCAGCAACGGATGCCTGAAAGAAAAATAAAGGCAGAGAAATTAAAGAGGGAAGGGAAAGCTAGCAAAAATATAAAAACAGACAGTAAAAGTTTCTGTGGTATAAAGGGAAGAGAGTAATTAAAATGAATGCTAGTCCTTTTAGAGTGAGAGACTGCAAAACAAGGAAATAGCAGAGACTTTGAAGAAGTTTTTAAAATCCCATTCACAGTGAAAGACACTAGAAATATCCCAAGAAAAGTAGAAAATTGAAAGGTGAAAGACAGAGAGGAAATTATTTTTAATAGATGCACCATAGAAAGCTCCTATCCAGATGTATCACAGCTTAGTTTGGTAACTGTCCTTCCCATGACCACAAGAAACTACAGCGAGTTGTGAACACAATCCAGTCCATCACCAAATCCAGCCTTTCATCCAGTAATTCCATCTACACTCCCTGCTGCCACGGGGAAGCAACCAACATCATCAAAGACCCCTCCCACCCCAGTTATACTCTCTCCTACTCTTCCATCAGGCAGACGGTACAAAAGTTTGAAAACACGTACTAACAGATTCAAGAACTGCCTCTTCCCAGCTATTATCAGACTTATGAACGGACCTCTCATGTATTACAGTTGATCTTTCTCTGTAGCTGTAACTTATTCTGTATTCTATTCAATTACCCTGATGCACGGTGGCACAGTGGTTAGCACTGCTGCCTCACAGCGCCAGAACCCGGGTTCAATTCCCGCCTCAGGCGACTGACTGTGTGGAGTTTGCATGTTCTCCCCATGTCTGCGTGGGTTTCCTCCGGATGCTCCGGTTTCCTCCCACAGTCCAAAGATGTGCAGGTTAGGTGAATTGGCCATACTAAATTGCCCGTAGTGTTAGGTAAGGGGTAAATGTAGGGGTATGGGGGGGGTTCGCTTCGGCGGGTCGGTGTGGACTTGTTGGGCCGAAGGGCCTGTTTCCACACTGTAATCTAATCTAATTATTGTAAGGTATGATTTGTCTGGTTAGCACACAATACAATACTTTTCACTGTATCTTCATACATATAACAATAACAAATTAAATCAAAGAAAGTGCTAAGCAAGTGAATGAGTCTAAAGTGTGACATGTTGCATGGACCAGATGTCCTTCCCCCTTTTGAGGGGTGGGGGGGGTGGGAGGATGTTGAAAAGAACCGGCCTCAGAGACAGTGCCCGCACAAGTCCCACAGGTTCTAGAAAAGCCGCAGAAGATTTGAAAGCTGCAAATATGACTTCAGTATTCGAGAAAGGAGAGAGAAAAAAATGCAGGAAATTGGGCCAATTAGCTTAACACCAGTCATAGGAAAATTGCTAGAATCTATAATTAAGGACCAAGTTAGAGGACGTTCAGAAAATCATAATACATTCAGATAGTAAGGGCTCCTGTGGCACAGTGCTAGCATCTCTATCTCTGGGACAAGAGAACTAGAGACTTGTAATAACAGCTGTGATCAAGCTGATTAGAAAGTATCTACAATCTAGCAGAATTGATGTGGTTTTGTGAAATGAAATTTTTGTTTGATTAATTCATCAGAGCTCTTTGAGGATGTGACAAGGTGGATGGATACAGGGGAACAGATAGATGGGTTTCGGAAAGTACCAAATAAACGATTATTGCGCAAAAGGTTCATGGTATTTGGGTGATATATTAACGTGGATTTGATAAAGGCTTGAGTAGAGGAAGCAGATAATTTTCAGGTTAGTCAATGAATGGAGCGCCACGGGGATCAGTTCTGTAACAATGACCTTGTGCCATGTCATGCCATTTGGATTCAAGGGATGTGGGGCTTTGGTAATTGCAGCCTGTATTCACTTCCACGAACATACACGTGATTGCACTGCGTGTCCTGGAGTTAATCATTCTTACATTCCCCTTCTCCTGTATTGACACTCAAACAGACTGACATCATGGAACTGAGAGAGAGAGAAACCTTTCCAGTGAGGCTGGAGTTGAGGATGTAGGACCATGTGCTTAAAATCCGAGTTCGGCCAATCAGGAGGGAAGTCAGTCTCCTTCTGTTTGGAGTTTTCTGTCACATTAGATGAGAGCTTGGTTAATCATTTTAAATCTGAGAATGATTTACTGGGCAGATGTACGGGGGATATTGTACCAAGGGTGGAGTTGGTATGGGGCCAATCCTGACCTCATTGATGTTGGGATTGAAGGGACTCAATGGTCTCTTCCTGTTTCAGTGTGTTCTGAACGAATCGAAGCCAGGCGGTGAACTCACTCCATCCTTTCTGATGTCCCTCTCGGCCATGCATTCTCAATTCTGTCCTGTTTGTGACTCCTTCACCAGGCACACCTGACTGCCAGATCTGTGCGGTTAAACATCTCATGTGTTTAATTTAAAAACTGTTTCTTTGTTTTTGGTTCCAGATTTTCTGAGAACAGTTTGAAAATAAAACACGAATCAGAAATCCGCCTGTCCACAGTCCCATCGCCGAAACCTGTGACCAATCAAATGCACACAGACAGTAAACTGACCAATCACGGTAAGCCGGTCAATAGCAGTGGCCCTGCCCCCAATGCGAGCCAGGGACCAGTCTGTGGCCTGGGCCCCAAAACCACATCGAACCCTGGTCACGGGACCAAGTCCACACAGATCTCTCCTGGAAGCTCAGCGCTGAAAAGTAGCCAGAACTCTGTGCCCAACCTCGGAGCGCTGAAGGGTAAAGTGAAACGGGAAAGGAGTATCTCGGTGGATTCGGGAGAGTTACGGGATACCACCACACCCATTATCGACACGGAAACAAAAGGTGAGAAACCAACTGGGATTTTCATGGCCCAGAAATGGTTGGGGGGGGGGCATTCAGCCCTTTGAGTCTGTCCCTTCTATCAAGGAGATTGTTCCTGATCGGTGACCGAACTCCAGAGATTTACAGAGGAGGAAGAGCTAGATATCTTGAAACGGTTAAAGGTGGATAAATCCCCAGGACCTGATCAGGTGTACCCGAGAACTCTGTGGGAAGCTAGGGAAGTGATTGCTGGGCCTCTTGCTAAGATATTTATCATCGATAGTCACAGATGAGATGCCGGAAGACTGGAGGTTGGCTAATGTGGTGACACTATTTAAGAAAGGTGGTAAGGACAAGCCAGGGAACTGTAGACCGGTGAGCCTGATGTTGAAGGTGGGCAAGTTGTTGGAGGGAATCCTGAGGGACAGGATGTATATGTATTTGGAAAGACAAAGACTGATTAGGGATAGTCAACATGGCTTTGTGCGTGGGAAATCACGTCTCACAAACTTGATTGAGTTTTTTGAAGAAGTAACAAAGAGGATTGATGAAGGCAGAGCAGTAGATGTGATCTATATGGACTTCAGTAAGGTGTTCAACCAAGGTTCCCAATGGGAGACTGGTTAGCAAGGTTAGACCTCACGGAATAAAGGGAGAACTAGCCATTTGGATTCAGAGCTGGCACAAAGGTAGAAGACAGAGGGTGGTGGTGGAGGGTTGTTTTTCAGACTGGAGGCCTGTGACCAGTGGAGTGCCACAAGGATCGGTGCTGAGTCCTCTACCTTTTGTCATTTACATAAATGATTTGGATGCGAACATAAGAGGTACAGTTAGTAAGTTTGCAGATGACACCAAAATTGGAGGTGTAGTGGACAGTGAAGAGGGTTAC
>NC_057745.1:37085820-37087795 GCF_004010195.1 Chiloscyllium plagiosum
AGTAAAGGGGGAGGCATGGGCGCAAGTTTTGCATTTCTTGCGGTTGCAGGGGAAGGTGCCGGGAGTGGAGGTTGGGTTGGTGGGGGGTGTGGACCTGACGAGGGAGACACGGAGGGAGTGGTCTTTTCGGAACGCTGATAGTGGAGGGTAGGGAAATATATCCCTGGTGGTTGGGCTTTTTTTTAGAGGTGGTGGAAATGACGGTGGATGATACGTTGTACATGGAGGTTGGTGGGCTGGTAGGTGAGGACCATTGGGGTTCTGTCCTGGTGGCGTTGGAGTGGTGGGGCTCAAGGGCAGAGGAGCGGTAAGTGGAATAGATACGGTGGAGGGCATCGTCGACTACGTCTGGCGGGAAATTTCGGTCCTTGAAGAAGGAGGCCATCTGGGTTGTACGAGTTTAGCCTGCTGGACACACTTTCCTCATTCCTGAGGAGGTGTAGTCCAGGTAGCTGTGGGAGTCGGTCGGTTTGTAGTAGATGTCCGTGTCGATTCGGTAATAGCTAATAGCCATTTACCAACCTCTGTTTTTAATGTGAATTTGATCATAATGAGGACCAATGGCTGTAGGCAGGAGAGAGAGTCTGGAGGCTTTCATATGACCCCCACCGATGATCAGGCCTGTGAGATTGTCCTGCACCACCTCCATCTCTGCGTGCTGTATGTTTCAAGCTGTCATAAACTGCAAAGCCTCACCCTAATATTTCCATTTGAAAATGGTGTTTCTCTAAAATGCTCTACACTCAAGTATCCAAAGTAACTTTTTCACACAAGTACAACTGTGATTTCACAACTTGACACATTCTGTTTGCCCATGTAGCACATTTGGGGGTTGGAGGTTGTGGGGGTGGGGGAGTGTCGCTGGCTGGGAATTGTCCTGGAGAAGGTACTGGGCTGATGCCTGGGGGTATCCCGAGGAACCCACAGTGACATTAAGGACACAGGAGAGAGTTCCAGGATTTTGAACCAGTGACACTGAAGGCACAGTGTGTTGGAGTTCCAAGTCAGGATGGGGGTGGTCGCTCAGAGGGGAATTAGCAAGAGGTGGTGTTCCCATGTATCTGCTATCCTACTCCTAGATGGTAAAAGGGTTGTTTGTTTGGAAGGTGGTACTGGGGGAGTCTTTACTGCTATGCATCTGGTAAATGGGTCACTGCTGTGCATCTGTGGTGATCAGAGGGAGTGTTGAAATGGTGGATTGGAAGTTTTAGATTTATGAAGGGAGTTGATAGAGCAGATGTAGGAAAGATGTTTCCATTTTTAGGTGACACCAGGACCAGAAACATAGGACTGTTATCTGTTAGTCCCATTCGGAATCTGAGAGGAATGTCTTTCTGCAGAGAGACAGGGCAATGTGCAGCTCATTCCGATGCAGAGTGGCCATGTGGAAATCGTGTTGATGTATTTGACAAGATAAATGTGTGGGGAGGGGGAGATGGGGCATTGAAAGAATAGTGAATGGGATGGGATGAAGGGAGACAGGGTCGGAAAAGATTCTTGTGAAGTATAGCTACCACCCTGGGCTAGCAGGGCTGAATGGCCTGTTGCTGTGATGATTGGCATTGTTCACGAGAGCTGTCAGCGTGTTTACTGTGAGCAAGAGATGCACAGGTTAGTTCGCAACAGCCCCAGCAGCCCCCCTATACAGATGATAGAATCATAGAATCCCTACAATGTGGAAGCAAGCCATTTGGCCCATCAAGCCCATACAGACCCTCCGAAGAGGATCCCACGCAGACTCACCCTCTTAGCCAATCCCAGGAACCCTGCATTTCCCACAGCCAATCCACCCTAACTTGGACATCTTTGGACCATGGGAGGAAACCGTAGCACCCGGAGGAAACCCACTGGGAGAATGAGAGGTGTGTGGGGGTGGGGGTGGGGGAAGGTTAACAGAGAGAGGGAAGGGACATAGAGAGGGTGACCGGCACGCAAAGAGGGAGGGCACAGAGAGGGGGCACAGCAGGGGCACAAG
>NC_057745.1:37087853-37128061 GCF_004010195.1 Chiloscyllium plagiosum
GAGAGAGAGGGGGAGGGGCTCAAAGAGAGAGAGTGAGGTCGGGGGGGCAAAGACAGAGAGGCACGGGGGGCACACAAACGCAAATACCCATCAAAACCTCCTTGTCTCTGCCTTCTCCCACCCCCACCCCGCCATCTCTGTGTGTAAGCAGCACCTGGTGAGGGTTTGGATTGTAACAGTGGTGTGGAATTGGATAAACTGAAGTGCTCTCTCTATCAAGGTGATTTCAGTAATGCCTTTTTAAAGGTATTTCCTGCTGGTGAAGGGTTCCCCTGTACTCACTCACTGGAAAGGTTCCTGATTCCACCCAATGACCAGAGTTAGACCCCTCTCTCGGACCCCTGGTTAAAGTGGTTTTCCTCACAGAGACACTCTGGATTGAACTGAACTGAACAATGTCAGTGAGCGAGTCAGTAAAGATTTTTACCAAGCCAGGCAGGTGGACTGTGTTTTATATAAAGCAGGAAAATCACATTTGCAGCAATGCCACTGGGAATGGGGAGTGTAACCAGGTCTCCTGCACCAAGGAGTATTCCATGTTGTCACTCTGAGTAACCTTCCAATCCAGACACTTACCAAGACACTTTGTGGAAGAGATTTGCTCAGTGTACTGGGGCCATTGTTCTGCCTCAAACAGTTCACGACATCATCCCAGTGTTGTTTGTGGGATCTTACTGTGTGCAATTTGGCTGCTGTGTTTCTGACATCATAACACCACCTGTACTGCAGAGAATGTTTCATGGACTTTGAGGAGCTTTAGAATGTCCTGAAATTGTGAAGGGTGTTATTTTAAAAAAAAACTTTTATCAGTCTGTACAGGGCTGTTATTGGACAGAGCTACTGGACCTCCTATCTCAAACATAGGGACACTGCCACTCCTCCAGGGGAATCTCTCTGCTCTGTATTCTTTACTGACTGTTTAACCAAACCTCATGCTCTTGATTACAGTTTGTGTAAGTCCAGAGTTAATAATATTTGATTTAGGTGTTTGTCATGTTCAGGTGCTGGATGTGACCCAGCAGGATCCTCCAGGTTTTGAGAAGGGGCCCCTCTCCTGTTCAACTGCTCACTTTGCTTCTGACTTGCAATTTTGTCAACTGTTCCTCCCCATCACTGCGAGCGTAGAACTGAAATGCAAGTGTTATCATGCAGGTTAGAGTCACTCCATTGAGTGACTGCCTATCTCCCTCTTTCCTGGGATTTAATGTAAATAGTTCCTGGGTGTTTGGGATGGAGTTGTGGTGGTGAGCTGCTGGTGTCTGTGGGTCAGCTGCTGGTGTCTGTGGGTCAGCTGCTGGTGTCTGTGGGTGAGCTGCTGGTGGCTGTGGGTGAGCTGCTGGTGACTGTGGGTGAGCTGCTGGTGTCTGTGGGTGAGCTGCTGGTGACTGTGGGTCAGCTGCTGGTGTCTGTGAGTGAGCTGCTGGTGACTGTGGGTGAGCTGCTGGTGACTGTGGGTCAGCTGCTGCTGACTGTGGGTCAGTTGCTGGTGTCTGTGAGTGAGCTGCTGGTGACTGTGGGTGAGCTGCTGGTATCTGTGGGTGAGCTGCTGGTGACTGTGGGTCAGCTGCTGGTGTCTGCGAGTGAGCTGTTGGTGACTGCGGGTGAGCTGCTGGTGACTGCGGGTCAGCTGCTGGTGACTGTGGGTGAGCTGCTGGTGTCTGTGGGTCAGCTGTTGGTGTCTGTGGGTCAGCTGCTGGTGACTGTGGGTGAGCTGCTGGTGACTGTGGGTGAGCTGCTGGTGCCTGTGAGTGAGCTGCTGGTGACTGTGGGTGAGCTGCTGGTGTCTGTGGGTGAGCTGCTGGTGTTTCTGTGCCAGGTTGGTTGGTCAGTGCAAATGTAGCCCCTTGAGCTCCTGATCCCACTCCATACGCCCCGTCTGAAGGTGGGTGGTCAAACTCATCTGTGATGCCCCCTGTAGTTAAATATCCCTCAATGGCACCATGTGGAAACTATTTTCTTAAGCCCAAGACATTGAAAAGTGCGTCACAGAAAATGTAAATACTCATCACTGACCTGGTGTCGGAAATATGACAACCAATTTGTTCACAGCAAGATCCCACAATAAATATGAAGTAAATACTGGATCTGTTTCCTTTGATGTTGATTTTTGAATTTTGGACAGGAGATCCTCCTGCTCTTATTCAGACGAGTATCATGGGATAACTTTGATCGACATGAGAGGGCAGAAGGATTTTCAGTTCACTGTCTCCATCTGACAGACTGTGCCTGTGACAATGTCACTCTCCCTTAGTATTTCACTCAAAATGTCAGCCTACAGTCGTGGGCTTGGAGCCACACTTTCTGCCAGAGACCAGAAATGGCTAACCACTGAGTCATGTGGGAAACAACAGAGAGGGGACCACCTGGGAGTGGAGGGAGATGTCCTCACTCTGACAGAGTTTGCAGACCCAGCAAAAGGCTTCCTGAAGGGGTGGGGGTGTCCTGTCCAGTGACCCCTCTCAGTGTGACACTTGTGAGTGACCCCCCTCAGTGTGACACTTGTGAGTGACCCCCCTCAGTGTGACACTTGTGAGCCAGAGGAGACTGATCTCCTCCTCCATTCAGTGAGATCTAGGTTGATTTATTCCTTGCTCCTTTAGTAATTCGGCCTCGCAAAAACCAGCCAGATCTCAGTTTTGCACTTTATAGTTGATGCTGGATCAAGCGTCAGTTATTTACAAAGGAGTCTTTTTAACTGCCAGTTCGTTATTGGGAAGATTCCCGGGGTTTTAAGGAGGTGATGGTGTTTTCTCACTGGCACAGTAAGGGTTACCTCTCGATCCCTCAGACATTCTTATTGACTGCATAAAGGGTCATTAGTCGCCCCCCTTTGGCAGTGCTCCAATCTGGTTGGGTGAGTGGAGGCCAATAATTTATCAGGCCCTTTGAAAGGGATCCCAGATTGAGATTGAAATCAGATCAAACAGAAACGTGTTCATTCAGGCAGTACCTGGGCCACCTGACTGTGAAGACACTGGGCTGAGGATTTCCAACAACCTACAGTCCCTTCAACAGAGAAAAACATCTCTCTCTGCTCTGCACGAGTTAGTTAATGTGTTATGTGCGGGGGCTCTGTGTCATGTCATGTGTCTTGAGAGTGCTCTCGGTGAGAGGGGTCAGGTTTAAGGAGCGTTCCTACCGGAGCTGCTGGATGTGTAGGGTAAGGACTTCCCAAGTTCTGGGATTTTTCAGCTGAAGGATGGAGGAATTGTATTCCAGGATTGAGGAGTGGAGGGATCTCGGAGGATTATGAGTGAGAAGGTGGGAGGGATGGGAAAGAAACAAATTGCTCATGTTGTTTAGTGAGCACAGGCACGCTAGGTGAACAGGATTTGGTAGACAGTTTGTGAGCTGAATTTTCAATGAGCTGATATTGATGCAGAGGATAGTCTATGGAAGAGCAGATTGAGGTCCTGATAGATTTGACTAAACCTCACAGTCTTTATTAGAAAATGATGACTGCCTAGTTTAATTCCACTGGGATCTTTCTCTGCTCAGAGATCAGTGCCTGCTGTTAGCCGAGTGACCTATATTCCAGCTCTCCACAACTTCAAATGCTCAGTCCATGATGTTGCCCTAGACAGCTGAAACCACTGGCCCTCAATCCCCTGTCCTACAGACTGACAGAGTCTCATGTAGCTCTGTCGTTTGATCCACTGGGTAATCCACAGGGTCCTGTTTGTTACTGAGAGGGATGTAGTTTGTGGGCACTTTGTTAAAGATGGGTTTGAACCTTGAGCTGATAGCCCACAGCTTCTGACAGCGAATCAATTGATGTGTGTCTCTTTATGAGTGTGTGTCTGTCTGTGCCTGAGTGTGAGTATATTTGTGTTTGTGTCTGTGTGTGTGTCTCTGTGTCTGTCAGTGTTTCAGTGTCTGTGAGCATGTCTCTGCCTGTGTCTGTGAGTGTGTCCGTGTGTGTTTCTCTGCCTATGTCTGTGTGTGAGATGACGGTGACACTGTGGACTACGGGGTGATGTTCTCCAATTGGGAATTGATGGTTGCTGTTTGTATTTGCCTGGCAGTGGACGGACCCCCCCGCACCAAGAGGCGCTGTGTGCTGGAGCGGAAGCAGCCGTACAGTGGGGATGAGTGGTACTCAGGCCCTGACAGTGACGATGAAGATAAAGCTGCAGTGACTGCGCACAGTGAGTGAGGCTGAAAGGCCAGGTTTCACCAAATGTCTTGTGCTATCTGGTCCCTTTTAACTGTTGTTCAAGCTAACAAGTCACAAATCTTGATCTTCTCATTTTTACATTTCCTTGCTATTTGGATAAGGAGGAGGCCATTCAGCCCCTCAGGCCTATTCCATATTTAATTAAACCACTTAGCGAACAAGAAAGATCTAACAGTGAGAGTTTGGTAACTTCCTGTTAAACCCCAGCCTCAGCAGCTTCATAGCTGAAAATGTGTTGCTGGAAAAGCGCAGCAGGTCAGGCAGCATCCAGGAAACAGGAGAATCGACGTTTCGGGCATAAGCCCTTCTTCAGGAATTCTCCTGTTCCCTGGATGCTGCCTGACCTGCTGCGCTTTTCCAGCAACACATTTTCAGCTCTGATCTCCAGCATCTGCAGACCTCACTTTCTCCTCAGCAGCTTCATGCCTTTGTTTGTGCCCCTCCCTCTGGATCACATTTTAAATATGATCTTCACAATGTATGTCTACATTTTCTATGTCCGCATTGTTAATTTTTGATTTTCAGTTGATCCTGTCTCAGGTGTTGAACCCCTGAGCTCTGTCCCACAGCCACAGCAACAGACTCCCATTTACCAGCATCTGCCTCCATCTAGTGGCGATCAGCTGCAGTGTCTGAGACTTGCCCTCTCTCTCCAGATTTCTCTCTCTCTCGTTCATTCGCCCCTCTCATCCCTCTATCACTCTTGTTTGTTCCTTGTTCCCTCATATCCTTGCTGCCTCAGTCATTCCCCCTCTCTCTCATTCATCAATATCTCTCTGGTTTTTTATCGAAATAGCTTTTTAATTCATGTTCCTCAGTTTCTCATTTGAATTTCAAATATTAATCGGCGTAGGTGTAGGGTGAGACGGGAAAGATTTAAAAGAGACCTAAGGGCCAACCTTTTCACACAGAGGGTGGTGCATGTGTGGAATGAGATGCCAGAGGAAGTGGTGGAGGCTGGTACAATTACAACATTTAAAAGGCATCTGGATGGGTATCTGAATAGGAAGGGTTTGGAGGGATATTGGCCGGGTGCTGGCAGGCGGGACTAGTTAGGTTGGATATCTGCTCAGCCTGGACCGAAGGGTCTGTTTCCGTGCTGTACGTCTCGATGACTTCATGTTCTCCCCCTCTCATTCGTCCCCTCCCTTGTTCACTGATGCCACCTTATTGGCCCCCTCCCTTTCCTGCTCCCTCACTCCTTGCCTGTTTCCCCTCTGTCCTGTGGATGATATCTGAGTTTGTGAACCTGAGCTGAGCATCTCTTTGATAGGAATTGTGTTTGTTTTTTTCTCTCTCCAGATTGTAATGTAGTAGAATCCGTGCTCTCGGGGACTGTTCAGCCGTCTCCTGGTTCGAACCCCCTGCCGGCTGTCCCAGACAGTGCTCCTGCCAGCATCACCCACAACCCAGTGGGGGGACCTTGCCTGCGGTCAGACACTAACATTCCGAGGAATCCCAGCAAACCACCCTCTCAGTTTGTGTACGTCTTCACCACTAACCTGGCCAACATGTGAGTGCAAACAGCTGATGCTGCTACCACTCAGCAGTGTCACCGTTCTGTGAGGAGAGAGCTCCAGAGAAAGTTCAGACATGTAGAAGGTCTTGTATTGTGGTGGGGGGAGGCTGGGAGGGTGGTGTTCTCTCCCAGACACTATTAAATCTCATCACGAATTGGGAAAATCTTTGTTATGAAGAGGGGAGTGTACAACCTGCTCTGATATGGAGTCACCAGGGGAATGGTGTTGATAAACACATGAAAGAGAAGGAATGGAGGGATAGTGTAAGCAGGAGGTGAAGGGGCAGTGGGAAAAGACTTGTGTGCAATGCAACCAGCAGCATTAAACCATTGTTTCTGCCAGATACTCAACATTTGCTGTAGCCCTGAAGGGAAACTCTGGGATAGGATTGAGCAGAATGGTGAAGAGACAAGCAAAGGAAGAGGGGGGGGGGGTATAGAACTGGTGTAAAGGGCTTGGAGGAGGTTGGGAAACGTGGTGTTCCCAGATCTAGGTGCCACCGGTGCCATCTGTGCCCTACACCCACTGTCTGACTCCCAGTACTGAAGGATAGCAGTGAGTTAGATCCTGGACTCCAGCACCTGGAACTTTGGAGTCTGTGTGAGTCGGAGTGAGGGGCTGCAGATTGGGGAGACAGTTTTAGGGTGTACTTGGGATGGTGTGGGGATGGGGGGAGGTGAATAATGGAAGTGTGGGTTATATCGGAGTTTGTGTTTGGATTCTGTTCTGTTTTTGCTGACAGAGCTGCTGAGGCTGTGGCACAGGGCCGTGTGGATTCCATCGTCTCCTACCACACTCACAATGTACCCCGGGCTAAACTCGAGCAAGTGTATGATCACAAGGTGAGTGACTGCCCAGCACCTCGAACCACATCCCAAACAACTTCACCAAACAAAGCTGACCGCAGGAGACAATCTAGTTCCTTGTACATTTCATGAGTTCAAAGCTGATCGGTTCCTCAGCTCCATTAACCAGCAGGGCAGTGCAGTGGCTCAGTGGTTAGCACTGCTGCCTCACAGCGCCAGGGACCCAGGTTCAATTCCAGCCTGTGGCTGTCTGTGTGGAGTTTGCACATTCTCCCAGTGTCTGCGTGGGTTTCCTCCGGGTGCTCCGGTTTCCTCCCACAGTCCAAAGGTGTGCAGGTTAGGTGTTCAGCAATGTGTAGGTTAGGCGCATTAGTCAGGGGTAAATGTAGGATTACAGGGATAGGATATGGGGTAGGTCTGCGTGGGATACTGTTCAGAGGGTGGTGTGGACTTAATAAACCAAATGGCCTGTTTCCATACGTAGGGATTCTATGATTATATCCCTCCTTCACACTGTGCTCTTGAATTTCATTATCCAACAAAAATACACTTCAAAGTTTTAAACCTCCCCATTTCACTGACCGTGGTGTGAGTATGTAGTGATAAGGACTATCTGGTTCAGCTGGACTGACAGGAATGTGTGTAGCTGGACACTTTGGTGGTCTCTCATCTTAGTTGCTGCAGAAAATGTGGTAGTGATTGTGGAGAGGGTTTGAGCAGGGACGGAGGGGTTTGAGGGTGGCTTTCTGAGGGTGGGAGTTGATGGCAGTTGATTTGTGTGGAGTCAGGCAAGTTCTTGATTCATTGCTGCATGCTATCAGGGCCCTCACTGATGGTGAATCAGCGAAGGCAGGGACAGGTGCTCTCAGGCATACCCCATCTTTGCAGCCTTCAGCATACTGAGAAACTGTCAGATCGAAAAGATGACTATGGTTGGCATGGATTGGTTGGTCCGTAGGGTCTGTTTCCATGTGTATGACTCTACACCTTTGTGTGCTCAAAGCTCCTGCTCACCAAGTCGGTTCAGACGCAACTGTTAAAATAATAGTTCTTTCTGATAAAAGCAGATGATTAATTAAGTCAACATTGCATGGTGAGAGAACAGTGATTTAAATAATTAACAAATCCATTCAATGATTGGAATCTCTTAAAATGGGTGAAAATCACTTGCAGATGTCAGAGGGTTAAAGCACACAGGTGTAATGAGCTCATCTTTTCCTCCTTGACCTCACTTTGTGTGTGAGAAATTTCAGGTGATCTTGTGATGGAGACAGATAGTGAGTTTCAGTGCCACTGTATGGGTTATGGGTGGAATATGTTAACCAGTGTCCGGCTGTGACAAGGATGGAGTGTAGTTGGGATGGCTGGAGATACTATGCCAGAATTATTGATGATTAATTTCTTTCCCTCTCTCTCTCTTTCTCTCTATCACCCGCTAACAGCCCTCTGTTACACCTCAGAAAGGACCTGGACTTCAAGAGCAGCTGTCACTCAACACGCCTCCAACTCCACAGCAAAGCCTCCAACCCCCAAGCTCACTGCCTCAGGAGGGGGCAGCTGGGGTGGACCCCCTACACTCAGACATTGGACCCAAGTCGATGGAGAGCAATGGTGGGGTTGGAACCCAACTGGGGAACAGTCATCCCAACACCAGTAACCCAATGGCCGGTGTTCCAGTTGGAGATCCAGCCAGTGGAGGAACTGGAGAGGCCGGCAATCCAAATGGGAATGGATCGCTGATCATGAACCTTAACCCCAACACCGAGGGGTTGTCCAAAGAGCAGCTGGAACACAGGGAACGTTCCTTACAGACTCTGAGGGACATTGAAAGGCTGTTGTTACGCAGCAGCGAGAGTGAGTTTCCTATGAAAGGTAACTGTGGTCCCAACGGACAAGGGGATGGTCAGCAGGTCATGAAAAAGCCAGAGGAACCTTTACAATCCATGATCTCCCAGACCCAGTCTCTGACTGGGGTCGAAGGTCAGAATATGGAGCACGAACCCATGCATCATCCAGAGATAATGCAACGTGACCCAATGGGACAACAGGTCAACATGATGAATCCGAATAACCAAGAGAACTTGACTCCAGAGCAGATAGCCTGGAGGAAGCTGCAGGAAGATTTTTATGAGGAGAAGAGGAGGAAACAAGAGCAAGCTGTGGTTCAGCAAAGGACTATGCAAGAGATAATGATGCAGAGGCCCATTGGGGGTGTGATGGTTCGAGGACCCCCACCTCCCTATCACAGCAAGGCTGGAGAGCAGTGGCCATCAACGATGGGAGCTCGCTTCACCAGCCCCATGGAGGGCTCGGATTCGCTGCAGCCCCGTGGGACTGCCCCTTTCTCGGGCCCCCGCTTTCCCGCCAATCAGATGCAGAGGGTTAGCGGATATGGAGGAATGCACAATATGCCAGTGGAGGCTTTGGGAGCCATGAATCCGATTCAGAGACAGGTACGGCCTGGAATGCCCTGGCCAGATGACATCTCTCCGATGGCGGGTGCAGGGAACTTCCCACAGGGGGGTATGCCCTTCCACCCTGGCCAGGGAGACCCCGAGAGGTTCATGAACCCAAGGGCCAGGGAAGAGCTGTTGAGGCAGCACTTAATGGAAAAGAGATCAATGGGAATGCAGCGCCCACTCAGTCTGAACAACACCAACAGCATGGCTGGAATATCCCAGGGGCTCGAGATGGAGAGAATGATGCAGGCCCAGAGACAGATGGAGCCTGGAATGTTCCCTGGCCAATTACCTGGAGATAATGTCAGTGGGAACCCAATGGGTTTGGACTTTGTTGGGTCAAGGGGCATGTTGAGCCCTCCCTTGGGGCAGGCAGGCCCCATGCGCAATATGGACTCCTCCATGGGATCTGGAAATGTCAATATGAACATGAATGTCAACATGAACATGAACATGAATCTCAATGTCCAGATGACCCCCCAGCAACAGATGATGATGTCACAGAAAATGAGGGCACAGGAAATGATGTCACATCAGGTTTTGACCCCAGAAGAAATGGCAAGAGTGAGAGCACCCAATGGCAACATGATGTTGGGCGACCCTCAGAAAATGGCACCACAGTCTCAATTCCCAAATCATGGACAACAGGGTTTTCCAGGCGGTCAAGGACAATTTTCAAGTATGTCTCAAGAAGTCAATAACCTGGGGACTCCCGGGGAGATGTTCAGTCCTGAGCAAGGCCCTGTGCCTATTACTAGCATGAGTGGTACAGCTAGACTGAGCCATATGCAGATGGCTCCAACTTCCAATCAATCAAGTAACCATGGTAACGTGGGCACGTTGCTTCCAGGGGCCCAGAGGGGACTAGGTCGCAGGCCCTCTGACCTCACCATCAACATCAGTCAGATGAACTCCCCAGGTATGGGGCACCTTAAATCCCCGACCATGAGCCAGGTCCACTCTCCTCTGGTCAGTTCTCCATCGGCCAATCTCAAATCTCCACAGACACCGTCTCAATTGGCCAACTTAAACTCCACCAACTCCTCGGCTCCCATCAAGTCCCCCCAGGTGATGAGCTCCTCCCTTCCAGTCCGCTCCCCAGCCAGCTCCCCAAACCGGCTCAAATCACCATCAGTGTCTGTCACCTCTCCAGGATGGAGTTCATCTCCGAAGACCACCCTCCCAAGCCCTGTCATAAGCCAGGGGAAGCAGGCCATGGCTGTGAACTCTGCAGCTCCAATGGGAAGCATGGAGCAAGGTGAGAATGGGAAAGGAAGTGGATCCCTCCGTTAATGTGTGAATGATCAGCATCCTCGACAGCAGAGACTTTGTACAAAACCCAAACCCAGTCTATGTACGGAATCATAACAAAGAACACAGAGTGCTGGAGAAACTCAGCAGGCCTGACAGCACCCACCGAGAGAAAAACTGAGTTAATCTTCTGGCTCTTAGTTAGCCTTTTGTTATTTTATAAATTTGTTAAATGACCCCCTCCCCCGGTGTGATTGGAACATGCCCGCTGTCCCCCCGTCCCAACTCACTTGATGCTGTGTTTATAGAAGCAACGTGTGGCCATTCAGCACCTCAAACCTGCTCCTCCATTTAATAGGATCTTGGCTGAATAGTGTCTTCCTTCCATTTCTTCAGAGGATTTTCCCCATATCCGTCACCAGACCCTCCTGGCAGCATGCCTCATCTGCCCTTTCCACAATTCCCTTCTCCTGCTCGTGGTTACATACTGTGCTGGTAAATCTATCCATATTGACCTCACTTGCCCCCGGGAGCAGTGGGTGCCATGTTGCCTGAGTGCAGGTACCCCTCCCAGTTAGAGCAACAGCTGCCCCTCCGTATAGTCAGCCTGTCGGGTCGTTGGCTCCCAACCCAGAGCACCTTCTCCACCCCGCCCCTATTTAATCTGAGCGTGTGTGCATGCATTTGTATGTGTGATTTGTGCTTCTGGCTGTGTGTATATGGGAGTCTCTCTGTGGTGGGGGGGGGGAGGGTATGGGCATACCTATGGACAGATATTTATTAGACTCAATTTTATAGCACAAGAAAGGCCCTTCAGCCCATCATACCCACACTGGACATCAACTATCCATCCATTCTTATTCCATTTCCCAGCACTTGCCATGACAGACAAGGCTGTGAGCCATATTAAGTGCTCATCTAAATAGTTCTTAGACTCCCTCGAGGATTCTTGTACCTTGCACCCTTTTAGACAACAAGTTCCAGATGCCCACAACCTTTGCAGTGAATTTCTACCCCCCCCCCCCCCCCCCAATCCTCACTGTACCCCTTGTTCCTTATGTGAAATCAGAGCCAGTCAGTTATTGAGCGCTTCCATGGAGGGAAGCATTTCTCCCTCTCTGTCCCGTCTAGCTTTGTACACATCAGTCAGATTCTCTGCTTGCAGGGAGACAGCCCCAGCCAACCTGCTCTCCACAGCTGATTGCTGCAGCCTCGGCCAACACGCTCTCCGGTGCAATTACGTCACTCCTGAAGTGTGGTGACCAGAACTTCACACAATCCTCCAGCCTTGTCCTGCCTTTTCCCCAGCTCCCTGCACACCATTACTATCCAAAATAACCATCCAGTGCCACCTCTTGAATGCCTCACTTGGACCTGCCTCCCCAATATTTCCAGGCAGTGCCTTCCACACCCTAAATACTCGCTGGGTGAAAAAGTTATTCCACACGTCATCCTTGCTCCATCTGCAGATTTTAAATCTGTGCCCTTTCACTCATGTTTCTTTTACACTTTATCTACTATGCCTTAACTGATAAAGGCAAGTAACTCATTAGCAACTTTAACCACATTACCTACCTGTCCTGTTGGCTTGAATTACCTGAGGACACCAAGCTCCCTCTGTACTCCTGAGGATCCTACTGTTCAAGGTGTACTCCCTTTCCTTGATAGTCCAGCCACAATGCATCACCTCACACTTTTCATTAAATTAAATCATTTCAGGATTAAACTCCAACTGCCACTGTTCAGCCCAACTGACCAGCCCGTCTACATCACCCTGTAGCCCAAACTTTCCTCCTTACCCAAACGTCATGTCGTATGTGAACTTAATAATCATACCTCCTACAGTCATATCTAGATCATCAATGGACACAACAAAGGACCCAGCACCAAATGTTATGACACGCACTTGGACATAGGCTTCTAGTGACAAAAACACCCTTTGACCATCACCCTCTGATTCTTGCCACTCAGTCAATTTTCTGTTCAGTGTGTGATGCTGGAAAAGCACAGCAGCTCAGGCAGCATCTGAGGAGCACGAAAATTGGCGTTTCGGGCAAAAGCCCTTCATCAAGGCTTCATCGTTCCTGATGAAGGGCTTTTGCCCAAAACGTCAACTCTCCTGCTCCTCGGATGCTGCCTTACCTGCTGTGCTTTTCCAGCATCACACACCCTCAACTCTGATCTCCAGCATCTGCAGTGCTCACTTTCGCACAATTTTCTATTCAATTGCCAAACTGCCCTGGATCCCACGGACTCTTAGCTTCTCAACCAGCTTATCATGTGAGACCTTGTCAAAAACTTTACTGAAGTCCATGTAGACTACGTCATCTGCACTACCCTTGTCTACACACCTAGTCACCACCTCAATCAACGGGGACAGGTCTCTGAGCTCAGAAGAAGTTCTGCTGGTAGTTTATGGCTGCATCCAGCAGAGGGAGCTTCTTCCCAGTAAATGTCTTCACACTGTCCCCAACTGGGGTCCAACAGACCATGGAGGGAGGGTGGAGGAAGGGGGAGGTTTGCGCTGACCACTCTGGTGTTGGGGGTGGGGGCTGAAGATGTGGCTGATTGTTCTCAATCCTCTAGGGTCTTCCTGGATCGTTCTAGGGCACAGCTGATGACACACGAGAGAGTTTGGCTTTTCCTTCATTAACACAAGATGATCTGTGTCTGGTTTGCATCTTCCTGTTCAATTCTTTCACTTACTTCAGATGTTTTATTTTTAAATTAATCCTCTCTGCCTGGTGCTAGTTTTTCCCACAAAAAAGGGACCATTTTCCACTTATCAGGAAGGTGACCCAGCAGACTGGTGCTCACTCAGGATTTTGTCCGTCTGTCCCACGTGAGAATGTTCCTGGATTAGAGATGGAGAATTCCCAAACCCACTCATGGAGAGCAGTTACATTCCTGTCCCTTCACTCTCTCACACTCCTGCCTGCCACAATTGCAGGAGCAATAGAGCTCAGTATTGCCCTCCCCTCCCACTGGCTGTGTCACTGTCACGCACTCAGTGTTGACCCCCTGTGTGTGAGCCTCCGTACTCCCACCCACATGCTGTCATTTCCTGCTCCTTTGGTTTCCCTGACCTGAGGTTGGGCCTCAATGTATTGATTTAAGATGTTGGGAGGGGGGTCTGTGTGTGTTGGGGGGAGGGGAACGTGTGTGGGGTGGGGGGCATCGTTTGTGGGGGTGGGTGAGATTGCCCACTGATGTGCCCCTAATCACTGTGTGTTGTCTTCTGCCCCACCTGCAGGTCCTCTGGCCTCTGCCCCTCGTTCTGGCCCTGGCCCTGGGCCTGGTCCTGGTCCTGGTCCTGGGCCTGGGCCTGGTCTGCCTTATAACTCACCTGAATCAACGCCCTCCCAGAACCCGCTCTCCCTCATGATGTCGCAGATGTCCAAGTACGCCATGCCCAGCTCCACTCCGCTCTACCACGACGCTATCAAAACCATCGCTACCTCCGATGACGAGTTGATTCCTGAGCGCTCCATGGCAATGATTCCATCAGCAAACATCCCCGGTAAGTCCACTTGCGGCTGAGGAGGATTGCATTTATGTAGCATCTTCCAGCATCACGGGGCCTCCTTTAACTCCCACCTCTTATGGTCTAGACTTCTGTGTATTGAGGTGCTGGAAGTGCAGTAACCATTCTGCTCATGACAAGATCCCACAAGCAGCAATGTGATAAAGGGTAGATGATTTGTTGTGATCAAGGGACAGTTCCCGAGCCCCAGTCTCTGGAGAGGCACTGCACCATCCCGTGAGGATGAGCCACTTTGTCCTCCTGCAAGTAGCTCTCAGCCTCTTGACCTCTGCCTTGACTAGGTCATTGCTGCTATGTTGTCCTGAAGTCACTGACATTTGTTTTTTTAGTGAAATGCCTGGTGTAGATGTGACATCAGTCAGGTATTGTTAGTGCTGTTTCTCAGTGTGTTTAAGCCTCACTCACAGCTTTTCCATTTGTTCCCCAGGACTGAGTGGGAGCCAGAATCCCCAGATGCACCTGGTGTCACAGAGTGGTCCTGGATCGGGATCTTCAAACAGCCCCCTGGCAATGAGCATGGTGAGCCATCCACTCTCTCACGAACCTGCGACCCCCATGATGCCGTCCCCCAGCCTGATGGGGCACAACGTCCCGATGCACGAAGGACATGCTGGTGGACTGGGCGTACAGAGCCCGGTGATGGTGCACCCTTCCCAGGACTCCCTTGGCCAACCCTGCGGCCCCTTGCCCGCCACTGGCCCCCAGACGCTACCTCAGAACGCCATGGTCCTCCAGCGCATGCAACACCAGTCCCACAATGCCCTGCAGTCCCCGGGCTCTGGGATGCATCAGGTGTACCCCCCGGGCTTGGTCATGCCTCAGGAAGAGGGTGTCCCATTGCACGGGGTCTCTGCCGGATCAGGGGCCCCTCAGCAGCCCCAGCAGCAGCAGCAGCCCCCTCCTCCCCACCTGATGGTGAAGAACGCTCCGAGCAGGTCTGCAGGTGATAGTTACCAACTCTCCGGCGTGGCCTCAGTCCTCAACGACCCAGAGCTTCAGGATGTCATCCGACCTTCAGCCAGCGGTATCCCTGAGTTCAATCTCTCGCGCATCATTCCCTCTGAGAGGCCAAGCAGCACACTGCAGTATTTCCCCAAGGGCGACTCTCAAGCGTCGAAAGCTCCGTCTTCCAACCCTCACCTCATGAACCTTCAGAGTATGATGTTGGAGCAAGCTCCTCCGAGCAGAGCTACCCTCCAGGGACAGCAGCAGCAGCAGCAGCGAGGTCTAAGCATGCACATTTTCCACCCGGGGCAGGTACCGGGGCCGATAATGGGAAGGACAGGCCTACCGTCCCAGCACAGTGTGATGGGAAACAGTCTCCACCACGTTCTCATGTCACCGCAGCAACAGAACCTGGTGCTTCAGGCCAAGCAGAGGAGCCTCTCAATGTCGGGGGAGATGTACGGACAGATGGGACACATGCTGCCCCCACAGGTAGCTGTCCCTCACCAAAGCCTCGTGTCCCCCCAGCAACTGAGACAGAGGAGCATGTCGTTAGATACACCCATCAGCTTCGTCCCCGGATTGGGAAACACTGCCAACTTACCGTTCTAGCTTCTCCCCTTTTCGTACAATTAGGATTTATGCAAGTTGAGAAGCCACAGTGATGAGTGTGGGTAGGAGACGGAATTAAAGTAATTTTATTACAAAACAAAATGAGGCCAGAAACTGAGGAAACAAAGAGTTTATACCAAGATGGGGTAGGGTGGGGTGGGGAGAAGTCAAAAAATATTTTTTAACAGAATGAGCTCGGAGAAAGACTTCCAAACATTTGTGTGTTTCAATTTACTTTATTTTTAATCTCAATCTCCCTCTCTCCACATCTCTCTCTCTCTCTCTCTCTCTCTCTCTCTCTGTCTCTCTCACACACACACATTTGGTTTCCTCACCTGTTGTTGTGCAAAGGGATTTTTATTATTGCTGTATATATTCTGCCTTGGTCTGTGATTTGTTTTTACAGTTCCTGTAACTCTTGTGTTTTCGCGAGAAAACTGTGACAGGCAAATTTCCAGAAGCAGACCCTCTTCCCAAACAGAAAGGTGACTGTTTGAAAGTTCCCCAGCAGCACATTTCTGAAATGTCGGGGTCAGAGTCTGGTGGCCCACCCCCATCGCCCCATGGGTCTGTCATTTTGTGGTTTTTATGAGGAAACTGTGCTCACAGTGTGATGGGCCTGCAGCACAATGGGACTGCTTCATAGAAGCATCAATGAGGATTTAATGGGATTGGGGGCGGGGGTAGGTGGTTATAGGGCTGTTTGGGATTGATCACATGCCTAACCCCATTTCACCCCCATTTCCCCCGTCCCTGTGTGGGGTTGGAATGCAGCACTGCAGCCCAGTTGACTGTGGGTGTTGAGGGAGGGGATTGAGGCTGTTGTTTCGGTGCACATAGCCCTCTGATTACTCGGGTTTATCTCTAAGCTGATAGTACACTATGCTGGCCATTCTCACAACCCAGCTGAGAGCCTGAGGACAGTGCTTATCAGGCCGTGATCTAGGATATTGAGGTCAGAAACTGGCCAGAAGCCCTGAGAAGTTTGGAGCTGTAAGGCATGGGGTTTTGGTTATTCTCCTGCGCAGACATCTCCCCCTAGTGGGTGTTTGGAGCCACAACAATCCATACAGTTCAGACATTGAGTTCAAACCGTGAGCGTTTACATAACACAGAGGTGGGTCATCAGCTGCAATGATCTGGCCAGTGGCAGATCTCCTCTTCAGTGAAGAATTGTTGGCTCACCAATACTTGAGGGTTAATTTGTGGGTTAATCTCCAGGCTCCCTCAGATCACTCGATAGTTAACCATTTTTACCAAGATGTAGGTGATACAGGGCCCCCCACGTCAGGTGGGAGTTGAGGATGTGACACTAATTCCAAGTGTTTCATTCATGTGAGGAGTATTAACCTCCGCCCTCACCCTCAGAATGCTGGGTAGCTGTCACTGTATGGTCCCGGGCCTGAGGTTTCGCTGCCCCTGGAGCACTGGGGTTTTCAGATTAATGTGTATTACCTCCCATCACTGGTCAGATGAGGCTGTTTCACCTCCAGCAAGAGTCACTCTCCTCGGCTTTGAGTTGGAGTAACTTTGGACAGAAATATGTTTTTTCAAAAAATTATGTAAATTTGCTCCTGCTCCTGTTCCCTTTGTCTCCTGAGAAATGTTTGATTAAATCACATTTCTATCCCCTTGGGTCTCAATTATAAATAATATTTTCAGTCAGATATGAGAATTCTGTTGCCCTGTCAGCTTGGGGGAGATGCCAGGGGCCTGTGGCTATAAAGTTGCTCATGTAGCCCTGCTCTTGTTTCTGGGTCAGGCTGCACTGAGCAGTGGTCACTTGTCCATTTGCACAGGGTAATGAAGGAGGGGGCAGGCAGTTTGAACGGTAACCCAGTGATGTCGCCTCTCACTGGGCAGCATAATGGGATGTGATTCCATGACCCCTCAAATTCAGCAATATTCTGTAGCTCAACAGGAGAGATATTGATTGATTAATAATTGGGGTGGGGGGTGAGGAATGGGTGAAGAGATTAAGGTCTATGCTATGGCCCCTTACCCCTGCTGTATCTGAACCCTGCTCCTTATCCCAGGCTGTGAAAATCTGCCCCCAGGGGGTGCTGCTGCTACAATTTCAGGCGTTCCTGACAGGAGGTTGAACATAACCTGACCCACTCACTTGCCTGTGGATCGGTTGGTCATGGGAAGGGTCTTTCTTGTCAGGAGAGACTCATATCAGGAGCCTTTGGACCAGGATTTTCCGGGTCCAGTGAGTTTGGGCATCTAGACATGGGTTTCAGAGTCACGTGATGTGTGGTTCTGATGATGGGGCTCTGAAGGATCCGATGGGGGAAAGGGTCTCTCTGACAGATTTAACTGTCACAGCCCATCCATCATTTGAAACATTTTTTTTTTGCACCTTTTGGTCCAGAAACTGGTTTTGTTTCTTTGTTTATACAGTTCAGACATTCATAAAATAAATCCAATTTTAAAAAAAAAGTTTGTAAGAAAACCATTTTTATTAAGAAGGAACTGCTGTTGGTTTTTCTGACCGACTTCTGGAAGAAACCGCAGGAATTAACACATGGAATTCCCCAGGGTCAAAACAAGGAATTTAGTAGGATAAAGGTGAGAAAGCGAAAAATTCCCTGAGGAGGAGGCGGAGGAAATGGAGTTGGGGAAACTCTCATAGATCTGGAATACTCTCAACCCTGCTTTCCTCTTCCAAGAAACTCCTCTTAATATAAACTCCAATAAACTGAGCTTGAAGCCAACAGGACTAATGTCATCTTCCCGGTGTCATGAGCCTTTCCTTTATAATGTGAAGTACGTTTGGATCTCTTTATTCTGATGATGACAGTTGTTGCCCTCCTGTTTTAGTGACAGTCCTCAATTTCATGTCTCTCAAACTTGCTTCTGTTCCCTTAAGCCCATTGAGTTTCTGTAAATACTGAGAAACAGTGATCCACATACAACTCCACTTCCTATTATTTGTCTGTCTGATTAATTACTTTCAACAGTTACTCGCTTCACATTTTCTACCCTTAGTAATGGTGTGTGATTCCTGACTGAAAGCCTTTTGAAAATACAAATATATTACATTTAATGTATTATCCCCATCCAACTTTTCTGTTACCGGTAAGTTGAAACATGTTGACATCTGCTTCAAGTTTCTAGATGTTTTTGTATTTCATCTTTTAGAAATGATTCTATTAATTAGTCGACCCCCTGGCATTATCTGCCTGTGGGTCATGGAGTTGGAGCAAGTGAATGATTGGTGTCAGCCTCTCCCCTCCAGTGCAGGGTGAGTCATGGTGACGTGGGAGAGCAGGCTGGTGTTTGTTCATGTTTCCAAGTCCAAGGTGAGAAGTTGTACAACTCCTTTTGCACTTGTGTCACCAAGAGAATGTAGCAACCAAGGCAACGTATTTTGTGTGCTGGCCACAGAGGAAATACTGAGCAAGTCTTGCAGCCACTGTGGTGAGAGAGACAAAGTTAATGTTTCAGGGTGATAACTTTTCATCAGAATTGTTTGTCTTGTCTCTATCTTTCTGCGTAAATGCTGCTTGGTCACTCGCACTCTCCAAATATGGAGTTTTACTAATTTAGTGACAGTCCTTGATTGGAAAGAGAATGTGTAGGAACAGGAGCAATTCATACAAACATAGGAACTAAGGACAGGAGGAGGCCATTCAGCCCTGCTGCACCATTCTGTATGATCATGGCTGGTCTCATTGTGCTTCAACTGCACTCTTCTGCCTAACCCCAATGATCTTCGACACCCTTCTCCATCAAGATTATATCTTCCTCAGCCTTAAAACAAATGCCATGATCCAACCGCCTCCAATGTGTAGTGAAGGTCCTGACCCTTGGAGACAGGGATTTTTTCCAACCTCCATATTCATGAGGGGTCAACCATCTTTTAATCGGTGTCCCCTAATTATAGTCACACCCGCAAGGGGAAGCATCCGTCCTGTCGAGACCCCCTCAGGGTCTTACAGATTTCAATAAGATCATCTCTCATTCTGAATGCAGCCTTTCCTAATGGATAATGATCTCATTCCCAGTAAGACAAAAAGAACTGCAGATGAAAACAACAAATTCTGGAGATCACAGCGGGTCAGGCAGCGATTATGGAGAGAGAGTAAGCAAACATTGTGAGTCTGGATGACTCTTCATCAAAGAAATGTGGATGCTCAAAATCTGAATCTGAATCAAAATCATAAATAGCTGGAAAAACTCAGCAGGTCAGGCAGCATCTATGGAGAGAGAAACAGAGTTCATGTTTTGGGTCCAGCAGCCCTCCTTCAGAGCTGATGACAGCTGGGAAAAGTATGTAAATGAGTATGAGCATCATCATTTTCCACTCTGGGGTGGTGTAAGCGTCCAGACTCAATATTGAGTTCAATAATTTTAGGGCTTGAGCATCTTCCCTCTGTCCTTAACTTGACACATACCAGGCCTTGTCATCACAGGGCTGCTACCACACACAGGCAGAAGTAGGAACTACAGATGCTGGAGCTTAGAGTCAAATTCAAATGGTGCTGGAAAAGCACAGCAGGTCAGGCAGCATAGGAGCAGGAAAATTGAAGTAGAAAATTTTTCTTCATCCAGGAAAATCATCAGGATGAAGGGCTTTTGCCCGAAACATTGATTTTCCTGCTCCTCGGATGCTGCCTGACCTGCTGTGCTTTTCCAGCACCATTCTAATCTTGACTACTACCACATACAACCTACCATCAGTTCTTAACGGTCCCCATTAGCAGCTATTTATTCTCCCAGGCTGACTGTTCGCCATTCATTTGTCCACTTGTAGTTCTCTCTCTTTGAACTCCATCTTCACCTATCCTTTACTCCCCACTCCCATCTTCAGCGTATTTACAGACTTTTTCCTAACTGTAATCAGTTCTGAAGATGGAATGGACCTGAGAAAATTAAACTGTTTCTCTCTCCACAGATGCTGCCAGGACCTGTTCGGCTTTTCTAACAGCTTCTGTTTTTGTTCCATCCCAGTAACAGTCGAGTGAAACTTGTCTGAACAGCTTCTAACACAATTATGTCATTTTTAAAAACATGGACACCAAATTGTACACAGACAGGATAGCAAAGAAGGTGTTTAGTACTCTTGTCTTTATTGGTCAGAATATTGAGTATTGAGTTAGGAGTTGAAACTTTATTACTGGAACAGCACAGCAGGTCAGGCAGCATCCAGGGAACAGGAGATTCGACGTTTCGGGCACAGGCCCTTCTTCAGGAATGAGCAGAGAGTGTTCAGCAGGAGAAGATAAAAGGTAGGGAGGAGGGACTTGGAGGAGGGGCGTTGGAAATGTGATAGGTGGAAAGAGGTCAAGGTGAGGGTGATAGGTCGGAGTAGGATGGAGGCGGAGAGGTCAAGAAGAAGACTGCAGGTCAGGAAGGCGGTGCCAGGCTGGAGGGATTCGGCTGAGACAAGGTGGGGGGAGGGGGGATGAAGAAACTGGTGAAGTCCAAGTTCATCCCCTGTGGTTGGAGGGTTCCCAGTCGGAAGATAAAGGACCTCTACTCCCAGGTCATCTCCTATTGAGTTAGGAGGTCATGTTGCGGCTGTACAGGACATTGGTTAGGCCACTGTTGGAAGGATGTTGTAAAACTTGAAAGGGTTCAGAAAAGATTTACAAGGATGTTGCCAGGGTTGGAGGATTTGAGCTGCAGGGAAAGGCTGAGTAGGCTGGAGCTGTTTTCCCTGGAGCGTCAGAGGCTGAGGGGTGACCTTATAGAGGTTTATAAAATCATGAGGGGCATGGATAGGGTAAATAGACAAGGTCTTTTCCCTGAGGTTGGGGAGTCCAGAACTAGAGGGCATAGGTTTAGGGTGAGAGGGGAAAGATATAAAAGGGACCTAAGGGGCAACTGTTTCACACAGAGGGTGGTACGTGTATGGAATGAGCTGCCAGTGGAAGAGGTGGAGGCTGGTACAATTACAACATTTAAGAGGCATTTGGATGGGTACATGAATAGGAAGGGCTTGGAGGGACATGGGCCGGGTGTTGGGAAATGGGACTAGATTAATGTAGAATATCTGATTGGCATGCACAAGTTAGACTGTTTTTGTGCCATAAATCTCTATGACTCTGTGATGCCACCAGTGCCCTGTCCAGCTGTCGGAAAACATCCCTATTTCTATATCCAACCTCAAGAATCACCAAATATTCCTTTTGTTTATTTGCTTATGAGATGAGGTGTAATTGCCAGATTTATGGCCCATTCCTAATTTCTCTGCAAAAAATGGTGAGCTGCCTTCCTGAATCACTGCAGTCCCTTGTGGTGTAGGGACACCCATAATGCCCTTAGGGAGGGAGTTCCAGGATTTTGACGCAGCGACAGAGAAGGAATGGTGTTATATTTCAAAGTCAGGATGGTGAGTGGCTCAGAAGGGTGGTGTTCCATGTACCTGCTGCCCTTGTCCTGCTAGATGGCAGTGGACAGGAGTTTGGTAAATGCTGATTGAAAGCAGCCTGGATAAGTTACTGCAGTGTATCTTGTGTAAGGTACACATTGCTGCCACAGTGTGTGTAGGCAGTGAAGGGAGTGAATATTGAAGGTGGTAGATCGGTACCAGTCAGGCTGACTGCTTTGTCCTGAATAATATCAAACCTGTATCGTTGGAGCTCGTTGACATGCAAGTGGGGAGTATTCCATCACACTCCTGACTTGTGTCATGTGTAGATAGTGGATAGGCTTTGGGGAGTCAGGAGGACGGGTTACTGGTTACAGGATTTCTGGCCTCTAATCTGCTGTTGTAGCCACTGTATTTACATGGCTGGTCCACTTCTGGTCAGTGGTGGCTCCGAGGATGTTGATGGTGGGGGTTCTGCTGGCGCTGCTGCTGCATGTCGTGTGATATGGTCAGATTCCTTTTGTTTCATTACCTGGCTGGTATCATTTGTACCACACATCCACCCAATTCTGGATGTTGTCCAGATCACGCAGCTTGTGGTCACGGACTGTTTCAGTATTTGAGGGGTCAGGCGTGGCATGGAACATAAAAAGTGGCAAGTAACATTAATGTACCACCAGTGCCAGTGAATGACCATCTCCAATGGGGTGGGGGAGGGGGCATATATAACTATCAAGTCTTGGCATTCAACAGCATTACCATCCCTAAAGCCCCCATCATGAACATTGAGGGTAAGTGGTTACCATTGACCTGAAACTGAATTGGAATGGAGAGCTAACATTGTTACAAGAGAAGGTCAAAGGTTAGGGATTCTGTGATGATTTATCTTCCTAGTCGCTCACTGACCCTGG
Organism: Chiloscyllium plagiosum; assembly: GCF_004010195.1. Taxonomy (NCBI): domain Eukaryota; kingdom Metazoa; phylum Chordata; class Chondrichthyes; order Orectolobiformes; family Hemiscylliidae; genus Chiloscyllium; species Chiloscyllium plagiosum. Next base: position 37,110,398 of record NC_057745.1, read on the forward strand.
AAATTAACCTTTTGTCATTTATGTCCAGAGAGATTTGGATATCTTAGTCCCTCAGGCTTTCTCTCTCTCACTTTTTTTATTGATCTTGGTAAAATAGGCATGTTTGCATTTTCCCATGTAATGCTTTATCTGTCAAAGTTTTACACACTCACTTAATGTATCTACATCCCTTTATAGCCTCTTTATGTCCACTGTACAACATACTTTTCTCATTATTTAGCAGTGGTAACTCCAGTTCCGTTATCCGAGTGAGTGATATAGATTGGAAATAGAGTCCCAGGCACTGAGCCCAGTGGGCTCTTCGCTGTTTCAAACCTGAAAGGCATTGGTTTATGCTGATTCTGTTTCCTGTTGGCTCACTAATCCTGTATCTGTGCCCCTTTGTTTTCCTGTACACCATGAGCTTTTCCTTTGTATACTTGATCAGCCCTTGGGTGAACTGCTGTTAGACTCTACTGGCCTGGACAGAGCCATTTCCCTTTCTTGCTTCCATAAACCTTAATCCTTTCCATAACCCTTAAGGGGAGACATATCAGCCAAATGTCATGGTCTACTTTGGTGCCAGTGACAAATAGGAAGACAGATGGGATCCTGAAAGCAAATTTCAGGGAGTTAGGATGGAAATTTTAAAAAAAACAGAACCTAAAGATTTCATCTCAGGATTACTCCCAGTGCTACATACTCATGAACTTAGAACAGGAGGATTGACCAATTGAAGATGAGGCTGGTGAATCGGGGTAGGAGGGAGCAGATAATTTCTGTCGAATCAGGATCACTTCTGGGATGGGTTCCACCACAACAAGACTGGGGCTGATCTCTTCACGGTGAGATTAGCTCATGTTGAGGTTCATTAAACTGGCTTGTCAGAGGGGTGGACCCTGAGGGGCAACCCAGATTGGAAAGATGCAGCATTGATAATTGGGAGAAGAAATGCTGTTTGAGAGATACCAAGGCAAGCGAAACAAAACTGAGCATAAAGTGCTTTGAAAACAGAGCGGTGGAGTCGTGCTTTTGTTATGAGGTGGGATGAGTGCATTAAGAGGGAGGACCTCTGATTGGAAGAACAATATCTGGAGTCTGTTTTGGTGGAACTAAGGGATGGCAGACATTGGTTCAAGTTATTTTTAGGCTCCTAAATAATGATAGTAGTGTGGGGCATGGTATTAATCAGGAGGTGAGAAATGTTAGTAGCATTAGCAATAGGTGATGTCAATCTGTTTAAAGACTGGATAAACTACCTGAACACTCAAACTGTGGAGGATGGGTTTCTGGAGTGTGTTGGGGATTTACTTTAAGAGCAGCTATCTAGAGGACAGGTTATTTTAGAGTTAGTGTTGTATAATGAAGATTGGCTCATTGATTATCTTGTAAACGAAGGTATAGCGATGTGACCACAACATAAATTTTACATTATGTTTGAAAGTGAGGGGGTTCAATCTAAAGTGTGTAAGATTTGTATAAGGGAAATTACGAAAACACAAATTAGCTGAGGTGGGTTGGGAAAACCCACGAAAAGCTATGGGTACATGATGGCAGAGAACTACCCCATGCCCTACAGCAACTAGACATTCCTTCAAGGTGCAAAAGCTCAAAAAAAATGTCAAGCACTGCCTGCCAAAGGCTGTTAAGGGTTGTATAAAATTAAAACGAAAAGGCTTATAAAGTGGCTTGAAAAAGTAAGAATTCTGAGGATTAGCAATTTTTTTGAATACAGCAATACAGTCAAGAAACTGATAAGAAAAGAGAGAATAGAATATGAATGTGCACTCTCGCATTAAAACTTGCCAGGACTGTAAAAGCTTCTGCAGGTACAGAAGGTGAATGTGGGTTCGTCACAGGAATCAGGAGCATTTATAATAGAATAGAGAAATGGCAGTGAAACTAAATGTTTAATTTGTGTTTGTTTTCACTGAGGAAAATACAAACAAAAAAATCTCAGATCAGAAATCCGAGTGACCGGGGAGAATGAGGAGCTGAAAGACGTAAGTTTGAAGGTTGTGCTGGAGAAATTAATGCGGCTGAATGTTGATACATCTCCAGGACCTGATGAAGGAGGTGGCTGTAGAAATAGTCAATGCATTAGTGATCACCTTCCAAAATTCCATAGATTCTAAGCTGATTCCTGTAGATTGGAAGGTGGTTAATGTCACCTGTATATTTAAGAAGGAAGTGAGAGAGAAAAGATGAACTGCGGTCCTGTTAACCTGGCACTGAAACTAGGGAACTTTGTAGAGGCTGTATTATAAAGGCTGTGATCATTGGACAATTGGACAAAAATGATCTGATTGGCCATAGTGGGCATGGAGTTACAAATAGGAATTTGTGTTTGACAAGTGGAGTTGATGGATTTAGTGTCTGAATTTTCAGAAGGCTTTTGGTAAGGTCCCCACAGGAGTTTTTTCTACCAAACTTAAAGCATGGGGATAGGAGACAGGAAGCAAAGAGTAGGAATAAAATGGTTATCAGGTTGTAGCTAGTGGGATACCACAAGGATCAGGATTTGGGCCCCAGCTGATCACAATATAGGTAATGATTTTGCATTAGGGACTAGGGAGGGTTCTTGTGGTGCAGTGATAGTATCCCTACCTATGGACTGGGAGGTCTGGGTTCAAGTCCCACCTGCTCTAGAAGTGTGCAGTAACATCTCTGTGCAGGTTGTTTTATTTTAAAAAAAAAGGTTGTAGTGGGGACCATTTGCCATATTTCCAAATCTGTGGATAATCCGAACTGAAGTGTGAATGTGTGTTGTGAGGAAGATGTACCTCAACTTCAGGAGAATTTGGACAGACCTGGTGAATGGGCAAGAAAATGGCAGATGGGATAAAATGTAGAAAAATGTGAGTTATCCACTTGGTAGAAAAAACGATGTGTAGATTATTTCTTAAACAGCGAGGGGTTGGAAAGTATAAATGTTGGAGGGACGTGGGTAACGTTGTCAATAAGTCACTGAAGGCCAGCATCTAGCTGCAGCCAGCTACTAGGAAAGTTGATGGAATGTTATCCTTTATCACAAGAGGATCGGAGTCCAGCTGTAGTAAAGGCTTCCTTCAATTGTACAGGAACTTGGTTCAACCGCACCACAGCACTGTGTGCAGTTTTGATCTCCTTCCATGAGAGAGATCATTGTCATGGAGGGAGTGTAATGAAAGTTCACCAGATTGTTCCTGGCACGGTGAGACTGTCTTAGGAAGAGAGACGGGGGGAAACTGGGCCTGTATTCGCCAGAGCTTTGAAGAAATCTGATTGAAGCTACAAAATACTTCAGAGGGAGAGAAGGTAAATGGAGGTAGGATGTTTTCCTTGATTGAGGAGTCTAGAATCAGGGGCACAATTTAAAAATAAGGAGCTGGTCTGAGATGAGAATTTGATTTGCTCCGAGTTTATGAACATTTGGAACTCTCTATTACAGCAGTCTATGGAAGCTCAGTCTTTGAGTCTGTTGAAATTAGTCTGTTGAAAGTGGAGGTCGGTTGATATTTGATTACCAAGGGTGTAAAGAGTTATTTAAATTGTATGCATAGAAGACATTGATGTGTTCAATCAGTGATGATAATATTAAACGGTGGAGCAGGTTTGAAGGGCTGAATGGCCTACACCTGCTCCTAAGTTATTAATGCTCTTGCCTTGCAAGAATCCACCAATCCCCATTTTGCAATTTTCTGTTAAATCTTGGCTTCAGCAGCTTTCTGGGGAGGGGTGGAGAGGGCTCCAGATTTCCATTTCCCTTTGGTGCGAAATGATTCCTGATACTTCCCCTGAATTACTTGGCTGAATATCAGGCTTCTGCACTCTCAACACTATCTAACCCACCTCAATGAAAGAAATTGTTTTTCTCTCTACTCTATCAAATCCTTTAATGGCCTCATGCTTTAATGAGATCATGCCATAATTCTTCTACATTGAAGCAACATCGATATAACCTCAGATTCTGGTAAAGCTGCAGTTAACCCTGCACCCACTCAAACACTATGATTTCCTGTTGTGATGGGGTGCCTGAACTGAATGCACTTATTCCAGGTGGTTCTGAGGAAACAGTGCCACATTAATAAAATAAATGGTGTTGGGGCTAACGTATTGACCTAGCTAAAACGTTGCCTGGCTGACAGGAAACAGAGTGTAGGTGTAAAGGGGTCTTTTTCAGGTTGGCAAAGGGTATAACAAGTGGTGAGCCACAGAGATTGGTGTTGTAACCGCAATTATTTTATGATTTATATAAATATCTTAGAGGAAGAAGCAGAATGTAGTTATGAAATTTGCTAATGAGGCAGAGGCCAGAAAGTAAGTTGCGAAGTAGCCTCTGAAGTTAGAAAAAGGTGTAGATAGGTTAAAGATGAGGAAAAATATGTCGATAAAGCAGTAATCAGGAAAGCTAATAGAACATTCTCATTTATCGTGAGGGCGTTTGAATACAAAGGTGCAGGTCATTCTGCTAGACCATGACGTTGTATTCCTCTGTGACCTCATGCTATAGAAAATCACTATACCCGTTCAGTGGAAGGTTCACATTATCCAAACAATGTCCACAATTTGTCGTGGTATAGCAGTGACAAATCATGCGTATAGCAGAACAACCTGTAGGGATGTTACATTTCAGTTGCACAGAACACTAGTGACACTAGCGTTTGGGGTACTGTGTGCTGTATTGGTCATGTTATTTAAGGAAAGACGTTAAAATGCTAAAAACAGTTCAAAAAAACTGATTGTCGAATGAGGACCAGTAGGACAGGCTGAACTTTTGTCGAGCAAGTGACTGAAAGGTGAGCAAATATAGATAGGAATACGGATTTGAGCTTACAGTCAGATCCGCTGTAGTCTTATTGAATGGGGAGGCAAGGTTAAAGGGGCTGATGGGCTTCTCCTAATTCCTATGTAAATCCTTTCGAGTGGCCTGTACCCGAAAGCACAATTTCCAGACTTTGTAAAATATGTTTCCCTTGCATTGCCTTTCTGATTATTGTTTGTAATTTCGATCAGAGTCCACCCTTTGGCAGAGGCTTTCCCACACTGGGTGTCTGCAGTTTTTGGGTGGGGCTGATTGTTTATGGGCCCTTTGAGGTTTTATTGGGAGATGATCAGTTTCAAATTATAATGAAACAGTAGCACCAGGGAGAGTTGGTGTGAGCAAGATATTTGGGTGTTGTTCAGGACGAATGTATAAATTAACCACCAAACCCAGAGAGCTACAGGTTGAAATATGTGAAAATTAGCAACACAATTTTAGAAAGCTGTTAAGAAATTGAATCCAGGTGACATTCATAAGGACAGTGAGTAGAACAATGATGCTACCACCTTCCAGATTTGTTAGAATGTCAAGGCCACAGGGAGATTGAGATGAAGGGCTCCCTTCAGGGATAAATGGATGGACAAGAGAAACTAGGGCAGTTTTCAGAAGAGCAGAGCAGGTTGTGTATGGTTTTATTAACCTAACCAGATATTCTAAGACATACCTCTGAGATAGGTGGGACTTGAACCTTCAGGACCAGAATCAGGAACACTGCCATTATATCACAAGACCCTTAGAATATTGGCCTGGTGTTCTGGAGCACTAGACCAGTGCCTCACCACTGTGTCAGCATAGTGCAGCGTAGGTTCACGAGGTCAATTCCCGGAATGGCCGGACTATCATGTGTTGAAAAATTGGAGCGATTGGGCTTGTATACACTTCAGTTTAGAAGGCTGAGAGGGTATCTGATTGAGACGTATAAGATTATTAAAGGATTGGACACTCTGGAGGCAGGAAGCATGTTTCCGCTGATGGGTGAGTCCCGAACCAGAGGACACAGTTTAAAAATAAGGGGTAGGCCATTTAGAACAGAGTTGAGGAGAAACTTCTTCACCCAGAGAGTGGTGGGTGTGTGGAATGCTCTGCCCCAGAAGGCAGTGGAGGCCAAGTCTCTGGATACTTTCAAGAAAGAGATGGATAGAGCTCTTAAGGATAGTGGAATCGAGGGTTATGGGGATAAGGCAGGAACAGGATACTGATTGTAGATGATCAGCCATGATCATAATGAATGGTGGTGCTGGCTCGAAGGGCCGAATGGCCTACTCCACCTATTGTCTATTGTCATTGCTTCAGTCTTAAGAGAAGATTGAATGGTGATGTTAAAAATCTAATGGGCAGCAATAGAAGAATGTTATTTCAATCACTCATGAGCCAGTGGAGAAATTGAACATTTAATTCCATAAGAATCAGGGATTTTGGAGATTCTGGGATTTTTATGGGTTGAGGTGTGGAATATATTTTCAGAAACAGTATGGGGATCAAATTCAGAATTGATGAGAGTTCAAGGGAGAAATGGTTCAGACAGAAAGGCAAAGACTTACTTTTACCAGTATTTGCCGTGATCACCCAACGGCTTAAAGCACCTTCCAGCCAATGAAGTACTTGTCACCGTGTGGTCACTGCTGTCAGAAATGCAGCAGTTGGTTTACACAGAGTGAACATTAACAGGCAACAATGTGACAATAACCAGAGAATGTGTGGGGGCTGTTGGTTAACAGATCGTTACTAACTGAAGACACTGAGGAGGAGGACTCTACTCTTTTTCAATGTAGTGCAATGAGATTCCATTCAGGGGCCAGCTGACACCTCAGTTTCACCAAATCTAATCGACAGCCTCTCTGACGGTGCAATCCTCTCTTCGAAACACACTGGAGTGAAAGCTGAGGTATCTGAACTCAAATCCTGGAGTGGGACTTGCAACCAGAACATTGGAACGGAGCTCTTCCAACTGACACACAAGAAGATTCTAGTCATGTCGCATTCTAGAGTTCTGATTTCTTAGAAAAAGAAAAAAAACTTGTGCAATCCCTGAGTTGAAGGTCTGATTGTTGATTAACCATTTGATGTTGTGAAGTTGTTGAATTTTATGTTTTTGTATGTTTTAATTCCGGAAATGAGTTATTTTCATCAACACCCTTTAAATGTGCCTGTGTTCCAATGCTGTTACCACAGTCTGATGTTATCTTCTCACATGCATTGCATGTTGCTATCTGCCAGGTCTATGCATCAATTTTTCTCAATAATATCCTGTCAGCCATGTGCTAAATAGTGAGAGCTCAATATCGAGCACCTTCATTTCAATCTCATGTAGCATTAGAGAAGGAACAAAAGAAGAGCCCCAGGACACCTCTCTCCTTCTCTGAGCTCTCTCCCACAAACGCCTCCCTCTTTGCCCCAGTTCACTCCCCGCCACATCTGTACACACCAGAGGGTATTCAGGATGAGTTAATCCGCTGGCCAGCTGGAAACTTGACATGATCCCACCAACTTCTCACATTTCTTGAGTGTGTTGTGGGATATGGGAGACCCCAATGGGAATATTGTGTATCAATATTTAACTATCTGTGAGCAGGTTTTAACATCCAGTGCATAGGTTTCCTGGAATGGGTGAAACTTGGTCAGAGCACCGAGGAGAATCCCTGATCAATGAGCTGACAGGTTGGACAGTGTTTAAACAGTGACACTGCTGAGCTGGACCTTTTGGGTATAGTGCTCACAGAATTTGTTTTTTTCGATGTGCACGTCTTACTATCAGCAGTGCATCATGGGAGTAGTTTATACGGCACGGTAGGTCAGTGGTTAGCATTGCTCCCTCACAGTCTGAGGGACCTGGGTTCGATTCACCCTTAGGTGTCTCTGAGGAGTTTGCACATTCTCCCCGTGTCTGTGTGGGTTTCCCCCGGGTGCTCTGGTTTCCTCCCACAGTCCAAAGGTGTGCAGGTCAGGGTGGATTGGGCATGGGAAATGTAGTTACAGGGATAGGGTAGAGGAGTGGGACTGGGTTTGATGTTCTTCAGAGGGTCAGTGTGGACTCAATAGGCTGAATGGCCTGTTTGCACACTAAGGATTTTATGTAACCAGGATATGAAAATAAAAGCAAGGTACTGAAGATGTTGAAAATCAGAAATTGCTGGAGAAACTCAGCAAGTGTGGCAGTATCTGTGGGGAGAGAAGCAGAGTTGACGTTTGAAGTCCATGGATTTAATCTGGTGCCATGACTCAGAGAGACATCCTGCACATTACTATGAAAGCTTCACACTGTCACCGTCACATCTCCCAGTAATATTTACTCCTCAAACAGAGTCAGGGAGTGTCTGCTCAGTGTTGAGACACCTCTCTGAGCACATGGCTAAGGCTTCCTGTGGTGAGCGGAGAAGGCACAGCCACGCGGTGGTCATTGAGCAAACGGTTTGCCTGTGGGAGGTGATGTTCAGGTCCCTGGGTAGATCTGAGAATGGCCTTCAGGTTGACCAGAAGGTTGATGCTCTGTTACTTGGTGAGTAATGTCATGTAGCTGAGAAGAGTTGAGCCAGAGGAGGAGGGATTTTGTGATGGGCATCCAGCCTCCTCAGTGATATGGTCAGGGTGATTACAGCCTTACATCCTGCTACCAGGGAGGGTCATGTTAGGGTCGTACAGGCACAGTTCAAATACAGGAGTGTGGGAGAAGTATCATTCCAATATGAAACCTTCTGCCTGTTCTCAGCCACTCAGCAGAAATCACTGCCCACAGTCAGAAATCCCTCTATTCCCTCTTTGCCTATTTTCCACTTTGCTTGTACTGCTCTTCTTAAGGTTAATGACCACTTGGAATTCCAGATTGAGCAAGGGAGGTGTCAGGCAATGGAATTGTGTAAATGAATAAAATTCTTTTTTGTTCTGTCTGAGGAAGAGTAAAGCGAGATTGACTGTCAGAAACACCCAACAGAAACCCCTTGTGCAACCAAGACCTCTTCCTCTCGCACTTTCTGTTACTCCCACGTGGTGTTACCCCGAAGCTGTGGCTGAGTTTGAGGCAGGCTCTCTGTTAATCTGCTCTGCACGCTTCCCCATGTCTGATGGGGTTTCATATCCTGGGAGGGTCTCATCAGAGAACGCATACATTAACATAGGACAGAGGCAGAAGAAAGAGGAGACACACACACACTGGGAGTGTTCTGCACGGGGAGTGTTCTGCACTGGGGTAATATGCTGTAAATTGATCCCTGTTATTCCTGGAGTTAACATTCGCAAATGCTTTTTTTTTGCAGTATGCTCTGTACCCAATAAACCTGACTTTCAGATCAAGGTTGATAGAAAGTGTAGGCCACTAAACACAAATTCTTTCTTATTATAATTAATGAGAACATAGCTGCAGGTAAACAGGTTACCATTGACATGTAATGCTATTAGCCAAAATTCTACTGTCTTTATAAACTATTCCTGTCTCACAAAAACAGGGAAAATAGATCATTGGCAGGGGTAGAAAAGTGCTGTTCAGTGTCTTTGCTTCTCATTTCCGATGTGGAGATGATCCTATTTTGGCGAGTCAAGCATTTAGGGTTCTGTTCTCTTTCTTTGGAAGCTTTGATTGGTTTGTAAGACATCCAGAGTGACTGAGTCACTTGGAAAATGTCTCTGATTTATCCATTCAATAGTACAGCTCACAGCAGCTGATGCATGGCTGGGAGATGTCTGCATATTTATTTTCTCCTCTGTCTCTCTCTCACTTCATGTTTCTGTGATTTGTTTCCAGATCCAAGCTGCTCATCCCCTTGAGAGCCAATGGCCGAGTTATTGGGAAGTAACAGACATGTCATTGATAACTGTCACTCGTCCACAGCCCAATCAACTCCTCATTGTTGACAAGAGCTGCATTAGAAGTTGCCTCAGGCCCAGGTCACCTGCAGTCTGACCTTCTATCCCCCCCCGATCAGAGAGTTGTTTACAATGCCTACTGTCACTTTAAAAACTACACTCACCCTTTCAAGCACCAGTTTTTAAAACAGTTCCTTCTCATTTCAGTCCACGATTTTAAAAAAAATACATTAAAAAGACACAGTCATTTAAGTAGGTGGGGGTAGGGGAACAGAGACAGAAAACTGGAGGGGAGAAACAGAGCGTGAGAATTAGGGAGAATTATGGGGACAGAGAGACAAGAAAGACAGTCACTTGAAATATCTGAGAGAGAGGAGACCTGGGGAGAGGGTTGGAAATTAACACTGTTTGAAGGCTGATGTTTCAGTTGGTCACAGCAGTTCAGCATTGATGACTGCCTATATGGCAGATCCCACATTTCCATTACCAGCATTCAATGGCTTTGGTAGCCTGCCAATTTCCACAGCCACTTCCTGTTTGTTACTCAATTGTTGATTTGTATGTACTCCAGCTACAAGTTACACTATCTAGACTTAACATGCTTTGTCTGTAAATTACACCATCGAACAACGACACACACACACACACAATATGCCTACCATTACCTGGAGGGTCAGACCCATGTTGCGGGTTGTCCCTCAGTGACAAACCCCTCCATTCAGCTGCAGGTTGGTCAGGAGTCTAGAGTTAACAGCATCTGTACAGCACTGGCAAAAGGCCATTCAGCCCCATTCTATCTGTACCAGCTGACAAGGGGGTCATACAGCCAATCCCACCTTCCGGTTCATGAACCAATTCTCACGTTTTGTAGTTTACAGCAGTTCAAGTATTTTGTTAAATGTCATGAGGGTTTCTGCCCCCACTATCCTTTTCACGCTGTATTCCCACCACCCCCTAAATGAAAACATGTTCCCTCGAATCCCTTCTAAATCTCTGATCTTTTAACCTAAATCTACACCTCCTGATGTGGCCCTTCATCAAAGGGGAACAGGACCTTCCTATCCACTTCAATCTTGACCCTTCATAACTTTTCCCCACCTCAATTCCTTCAGCCTCCTCTATTGAAAGGAAGCAGCTGAAACAGGTACAATCTTTCTGTGTAATGAGCTTTCTCCAGTCTGAGCAGCTGTCTTATTAAGCTTGTGCTCCCTGTCATGTATGATCCTGAAACGATACAGTCAGAACATCTCCAGTTCACCAGTCGAGAGTGTAACGCTGGAAAAGCACAGCAGGTCAGGCAGTATCCGAGGAACAGGAGAATTGACGTTTTGGGCATAAGCCCTTCCAGTTCACCAGCTGAGACTAAACTAAAAAGTTTTAATGCAGTTTCAGCATCAACTGCAATTTCTTTCATGCCTTGTCAAATAAAGATAAGTATTCCCCTTGCCTTCTTGACATCTTATTTCCCTATTCAGGTACCTTCAGAGACAGCTGGACATGCACCTCAAGCATCATCTACACCTCGGAATATTCTCTTAGTTACTGCACATTCCTTTGCCTTATCAGTCTTTCCGAAAAGCATATACCCATTGGGTGAGTAAGGAACCTTGGCCAATGATTGACGCAGTCACTTCCACACGTGTGCAATGTTTATACTCTGACCCCAAGGACAGTCTCTCAGCCCTTGACCATAGCTTTAACCTCCTGTGACCTGGCTGCTGTTTGTCTGCAAGTCGCATTGACACCGACATTGTTTTAGACATGAAAAACTCCAAGTTTTGTTTTGCTCAGCAGGGGAACAGGATGGATGAACTGGTTGACTTTCTGTTGTCAATCAGCAAAGAGTGACTCAGTTGGCAGGTCCCTCGGGTGACCCGAGTAGTGATTTGTGCAATCTCCCTCTGTGCTTCCTGGGAATCGAGCACTCACTTATACAATGGAAAAAATAGAAAGTTCTCAGTGTGAGTGTGACATTGTTTCCCTCCACAATGGCCATAATGTAGATTCTTCAGAGATTTCTTTCCCTGACTGAATCTACTGTACACCTTGTTCATGTCAGTCTCCGAAATGGTTAGTAATTGGACCTGAATTTGAAACATGAATCTGCAGCTTTCACCTGAAGTTGCTGAAGACAATACAAACCTTTCACTGAATCTTGATTTGCCAAGATTTTGTTATCGGAGATTGAAACCTTGATGTGTCACCTGAGAGATAACAGGAACTACTTGAAAGCCGTTACATCAGATATAATTCTGAGTGAAAACCAAACTGCAAACATTTCTAACTGGGACACAGAAAGGTAACAGGTACCAGGAGAAACAGCAGTCTCACTTCCTACACCTTCCTCTGTGTGATTTGCATTAAAACATAAAATTCAGCATTTCCACTGTCAAAAACAGTGACATCTCACACAATCCAGCTTGGCTGCTCTGACCTGAGGTGGTATGAACTTCCCGAGGAGGTGGTGGGTATGGGTACAGTTACAACATTTAAAAGGTATTTGGATAACTGGATGAATAGGAAAGGTTTGGAGGGAAATGATCCATGAGTAGGCAAGTAGAGCTCGTTTAGTTTGGGAAATCTGGTTTGCATGGACTGGTTGGACCAAAGGGTCTGTTTCCGTGCTGTACATCTCGATGACTCTATGACTATGACATCACCAGGTGCTGTGTTAGTCATCATTCTCCGTTCCTTACCTGTCCTAGACTCAGCACACAATAAGGCCATTCAGCCCTCCATGATAATGCTGGCTCAGTGCGAGATCTATGAATCTGTGCCATTTCCCTGCTCTTTCTGCAGTGCCCTGTAAGGTTTTCTTTTCCTTCATTTCATTTCTGAAAGTCATGATTAAATCTTCCACTTACATTTTAAGCAGCGCATTGCAAATTGTAACAACTTGCTGCAAAATGCTTCCTTGTGTCACATCTGCTTCTGTCAATTTCTCTGAATCTCGAAGGAAAGCAGGATTCTACAGATGCTGGAAATTTGGTAGAAAAACAGCAAGTACGGAAAATAATTGGAATTGGAGATAGAAACCAAATTCCTTCAGTGTGAAGAAGAGTTGTACTCTGGCTCTAAATATGAAATATTCTTCCCCTCCCCGAAATGTGATGCCTGTTTCCTCTATGATTTTATTTAATCTTAAATTTGTATCCCCTTGGTAACCACTGGAAAGGGTTTCTCCTTATTTAATCATCAGTTTTAAACACATGTTGAACATCATCTTAAATTCTCTCTGCTGTTCTTCATTCTCTCCATGTAACTGAATTCTTTGCTCCCAGTAAATCTCCTTTACACCTTCAAAGCCTTCACATCCTTCCAAACCCTCATTGCCCAGAATCTTACATAACAATGGGTTTAACCAGTGAGTTACAACAATCTCCTCTCCTGATGTTTTTGCTCATACAGTCTTGCAGCAAGAGCAATTTCTTGAACAGAATTTAGTGGAGCACAGATTCTCAGAAGATTGAGAGCTGGAAAAGATTGCAAGAATGGGAAGAACAAAGCCAGGGAAATGTGAAAACATAAATGAATGTCAGTCAGAATTGGACTTAGAGCAAGTCAGAAGCAGGTGTCAGAATATTGGTTCAAGTTTATGGTGTGGAACATTGGAGGGTAACCAGGAATGCATTCAAATATATCTCCTCTACTTCTTGATAGAGTTGTCAGATGGTTTCTGTTGGTGAGAGCAGTTAGTACCAGCCAGTGAGAGCAGTTAGGGGGCACAGTCTAAGGACCTGGAGAGGATGAACGGGGAACAGGATGAGGGTGTAGCATTTGGTGACTGTTTGCTCTGGATGAGCTGCAGTGCCAAACATGAATTTCTTCAAGAAAGGTAGTGTTTGAAAGTTGCTTATTTTTGCAAAAGGTATCAATCACAGTATTTTCACTCCCTGTCTCCAGTGAATTTCTGTCACTCCACAGGGACCTATTGACCTATAAGCCTCAGTGTCTCTCAAGTCATTGCAATGACCAACACCCAGATCTGATTGCTGAGCCAGAACAATGGCACTTACACACAAGCTGAAAAGCAAGATTATTTGATATCAAGGCTATAAATGACACAGAGGGTGACTTAAAACAGAAGCAGACAAGCTGCGTGCTCAGGAGTGCATGAAAAGCAGAAGTGGTTCCAGGTGACTGGCACCTGAATGAGCTAGGGGAAAGCATGTCCCTTGTGGTAATTTCTAACTGTTACTGATCTAACACAGGGCAGATGTGTTTAAGCTTTATGATGGCATTGGGCACTTAACTGGGCAAAATCTGATGCTCATGAGGTTTTGCCTCCCTGACTCAGGTGTTATTTGGGATGGATCATAGGGGTTAGTCCATTTCAGTAGCTCTCTTTTCCAGTTTCCATTAAACTATTCATCAATACCTGACCAGAGGGAGATGGTGTGGCTGTTTGTTCCCTATCCATTGTAGGTGACGACTGAGTGACCCAGCTCCCAGATTATCTCCTTGACATTGTTTCACTGAGAATCCCAAGGGAAGGACCCAATCTTACTGGCAGGAGGAAGTTGGAGCCAAAGGGAATGGTTGAGATTAAAAATATGAAGTGCTAGAGAAACTCAGGAGGTCTGACAGTATCTGAATTAATGTTTCGAGTCGAGTATGATTTCTTTGGATGGTAGTTGAACATTTCAACATCACAAGAATGATGAATCTTTGGGATAAGATGTTTGAACTTCAGAAGAAACAAGGAAGGAAAAGTTTCAATGAGGACTGATCAAAATAGACAAAACAATGGAGAGAGAGAGAGAGATTTGGGATTTGGAAGGTTGAGTTGAGTGAGAATTTGACTGTCAGATGTCCATCTTTTTTCTCATTGGGCATATGGATGAGAAAGCTATCTCCAAGTATAGTCTCCAAGTCAAGTTGTACATTTAGAGGTTTATACACTGCCTGCAGTTAACCCCCAGAATGGTCTCCTCCTGTTCTTAAGTTCCACTCCTAAACTTTCTACTGTCAATGTATTTGGCATCAGAGAGGTCGACAGAACAGAACTCTCTGCACTGGTTAAAAGTATACCAATCCTATTTTCCAATGCTTGGCCCTAGCCTTGTAGGCCTTGGTATCACAAATGCATATCTAAGTAATACCTCTCCCACCCACACAGACAGTGAGTTCCAGATTCCCACCACCTTCTAGGTGAAAAATCCCCCTCGGAACCTCTTGCCCCTTCCTTTAAATCTATTCCTCTGGTCATTGATCCCTCCATCAAAGGAAAACGTTTCTTTCTGTCTATCCTGTCTATGCCTCTTATAATTTTATACATCACAGTCATGTCCCCACTCAGTTTCCTCTGCCCTGAGAGAAACAACCCCAGTCTGTCCAATCTCTCTTCGTAACTGAAACTGGCCTGTCCAGCCCAGGGTAACATCCCAGTAAATCTCCAAGCCCCCTCTCCAAAGGATTCAGAACTGTACACAGTACTCTAGCTGTGGCTTAACCCATGCTTTATATAGTTCCAGCATAACTCCCCTGCTCTTAACCTCTGTGCGTCAGCAAATAGAGCAAGTATTCCTTATGCCTTCTTCACTACTTTATTCACCTCAAGTTGCTGACAGATCTGCACGCCAATGTCCCTCTGATCCTTGATGCTTCCCCAGGGTCCTAATATTCATCATGTGTCCCTTTGCCTTATTTGTCCTGTCCAAGTGCATCATGTTTGTGGGGCTTTTTCCTTAAAAGAATAACATTTCTGCAGATTCAAGGATTATTCATGATGTGATATATAAATTGAGCAGCAATATTGTGCAGTTTGTCAGTTTGTCTTAATTATTGGCCTGTTTTTTCAGAGTTTCCTACAATTGTGATATATTTTGACAGCAACTTGAATCTTTTCTCTCGCTGTACAGCAGCTTTGCACTGCTCAGCCGAGCTCCCTTCACAAAACAAAACAGTTTGATTGTTCAAAGACCTGCAGAGCCCATGAGAGTTTCATTTCCTGTTTAAAAACTGAAGTTGCAATTAAAACAGTTGAGGCAAAAACATTTTCAACTTAAAATGTGAGAACATGAAGTGAAGCAGTCTGAGAGGCTGGGTTGCAGGTCTGAACCTCGTGAACAGAAACGTTTGACTTTTGTGAGTTCCGTTGAAGATCATTGATCTGAAATCTCTGTCTCTCCACAGATGCTGCCAAACGTGCTGGGTTTCTCCAGCACTTTCTGTTTTTATTTCAGATTTCCAGCATTTGCAGTATTTTGCTACTGTTTCGATTTTAATCTCTTTAACAGTGTGATTTCACCAAGGTTTAACTGCAGAAACTATTGAAAATTCAGTCAATCAGGCATACCTGAGATGAAAAAGGTAGGGTTTTAGATTTTGAAAAGAAAGTTCTGACAAAGGATCTGCACCTCCAAAAATAAAAGACAAGTCCTTGATCTTTTCAGGTTCCTGTTCTGTATCTCCAGCTTTCATTTGCAACACTTGTGCTTGGTGTTGCCTCAGTGGCTGTCAGTGAATGCCCATCACAGAAGGAGTGACAGCTCAAGATGACTGCAATTCAAAGAAACCTCCACTTACATTTATTTTTATTCACTCATGAAACATGGGTGTCGCTAGTGGGGGCCAGTATTTATTAACTGACCCCTACTTACCCTCGAGAAGGTGGATATGAGCTGTCTTCTTGCACTGCTGCTGGCTGACCACAAGGGGAAACAGCCATTTTGTATCCAACCTGGATGTTTGTGGATGGGGTGTGAATCAAGTGGGTGGTTTTTCCTGAATGGTGTTAAGTTTGTTGAGTGTTGTTGGAGCTGCACCCATCCAGGCAAGTAGTATTCCATTACACTCCTCATGATGAAGAGCTTATGCTCAAAACGTCGACTCTCCTGCTCTTTGGATGCTGCCTGAATGGCTGTGCTTTCTCAGAACCCAAACTGGGTGTCACTGAGCAGGTTATTGCTGAGCAAGTACTGATTGATAGCACTGTTGATGGTACCTTCTCTCACTTTACTGATGATCAAGAGTAGGCTGATGGGGCGGTAATTGGCTGGGTTGGATTTGACCTGCTTTTTGTGTACAGGACATATCCGGTCAATGTTCTACATTGTCAGGTACCAGTATTGTAGCTATTTTGGAACAGCTTGGCTAGGGGAGTGGCAAGTTCTCAAGCACAAGTATTCAGTGCTATTGCCAGAATATTATCAGGGCCAATAGCCTTTGCAGTATCCAGTGTCTTCAACCATTTCTTGATATCATATAGAGTGAATCGAATTGGCTGAAGACTGGTATCTGTAATGCTGGGGACCATTGGAGTGGGCTGAGATTATTGCGAATGCTTCCTTGTCACGTTACGTTTTCCAAAGTGTACCTCATCTCCATCTGATCTGCCTGTCTGGCCCATCCCTTTATACCCCACTGTAACCAAAGTCCTTGATTTGATTTGATTTATTGTCACGTGTACCTAACTATAGTGAATACTCACTGTCAACCATAGGCCAATATTTATGCAATCTGCAAACTTACTTATCACTCCCCCCTCACTCTCATCAATATTGTCTATATCACAAACAATAAGGGACCAACACTGATCCCTATAGTTTACCAATGGACACTGAGCTCTAGTCACACAAACTGCCTTCTACCATCACCCTCTGCCTCCGACCACTAAGCCAATTTTGGATCCAAGTTGCTAAGCTATCCTGGATCTGCGTGATTTTACCTTTATCAGTGTCCCATGTCGAACCTTGTCAAAGACTTTGCGAAAATTTAAAAAAACTGCATTACCCTTATCTACACACCTGGTCACATCTTTGAAATATATGTCTATAAATTCTTTCTTATGCCGTTTGGCACGTAACTTTGGGGAAAAAAAGTCAAAACAATAGCAGTTTAAAAGGGAGAAGAGCAGACAAAGGAAGCACACGGTGAGGACAGTGCAGGAGAGAGAGAGAGAGAGAGAGAACCTGCACAGTTACCGCCTTTGCTGTTTGAATTTGTGTGTCGCTGGACATCGACATGCATCTGGGAAAATTAACAAACAGTGAAAGTCACAACTAATCTTGGAGGAACTGTTGGGCGAAGTTCACAGCACAGAATCAGATAAGTTAATTGTTGTTTTAAGTCTGTCCAAGAGA